>NC_083582.1:81096701-81271077 GCF_027579695.1 Neoarius graeffei | reverse complement strand
AACCCTAACCTAACCCTAACCCTAACCCTAACCCTAACCCTAACCCTAACCCTAACCCTAACCCTAACCCTAACCCTAACCCTAACCCTAACCCTAACCCTAACCCTAACCCTAACCCTAACCCTAACCCTAACCCTAACCCTAACCCTAACCCTAACCCTAACCCTAACCCTAACCCTAACCCTAACCCTAACCCTAACCCTAACCCTAACCCTAACCCTAACCCTAACCCTAACCCTAACCCTAACCCTAACCCTAACCCTAACCCTAACCCTAACCCTAACCCTAACCCTAACCCTAACCCTAACCCTAACCCTAACCCTAACCCTAACCCTAACCCTAACCCTAACCCTAACCCTAACCCTAACCCTAACCCTAACCCTAACCCTAACCCTAACCCTAACCCTAACCCTAACCCTAACCCTAACCCTAACCCTAACCCTAACCCTAACCCTAACCCTAACCCTAACCCTAACCCTAACCCTAACCCTAACCCTAACCCTAACCCTAACCCTAACCCTAACCCTAACCCTAACCCTAACCCTAACCCTAACCCTAACCCTAACCCTAACCCTAACCCTAACCCTAACCCTAACCCTAACCCTAACCCTAACCCTAACCCTAACCCTAACCCTAACCCTAACCCTAACCCTAACCCTAACCCTAACCCTAACCCTAACCCTAACCCTAACCCTAACCCTAACCCTAACCCTAACCCTAACCCTAACCCTAACCCTAACCCTAACCCTAACCCTAACCCTAACCCTAACCCTAACCCTAACCCTAACCCTAACCCTAACCCTAACCCTAACCCTAACCCTAACCCTAACCCTAACCCTAACCCTAACCCTAACCCTAACCCTAACCCTAACCCTAACCCTAACCCTAACCCTAACCCTAACCCTAACCCTAACCCTAACCCTAACCCTAACCCTAACCCTAACCCTAACCCTAACCCTAACCCTAACCCTAACCCTAACCCTAACCCTAACCCTAACCCTAACCCTAACCCTAACCCTAACCCTAACCCTAACCCTAACCCTAACCCTAACCCTAACCCTAACCCTAACCCTAACCCTAACCCTAACCCTAACCCTAACCCTAACCCTAACCCTAACCCTAACCCTAACCCTAACCCTAACCCTAACCCTAACCCTAACCCTAACCCTAACCCTAACCCTAACCCTAACCCTAACCCTAACCCTAACCCTAACCCTAACCCTAACCCTAACCCTAACCCTAACCCTAACCCTAACCCTAACCCTAACCCTAACCCTAACCCTAACCCTAACCCTAACCCTAACCCTAACCCTAACCCTAACCCTAACCCTAACCCTAACCCTAACCCTAACCCTAACCCTAACCCTAACCCTAACCCTAACCCTAACCCTAACCCTAACCCTAACCCTAACCCTAACCCTAACCCTAACCCTAACCCTAACCCTAACCCTAACCCTAACCCTAACCCTAACCCTAACCCTAACCCTAACCCTAACCCTAACCCTAACCCTAACCCTAACCCTAACCCTAACCCTAACCCTAACCCTAACCCTAACCCTAACCCTAACCCTAATTAGGAAAATGAAGGAGAATAGACTCTTAAGGCGGAATTCGATTCCACAAATCAAGTCCGAAATTTCAGAAAGCTATTAAATGATAATCCTGCGGCATAGGTCGCTTTTTGGGATTGTGTAGAAGGTTATTACAGATTTTTTGACACCTTTGAAATAAATTTTCGATCTTCTTATGATTTTATACCGCAATAAAACCCCTTAAGCCTAATTACCACTAATTATTGTTGCAATATACTACCCTGTCACAGGGTGGCCGTTGTAAAAACTAGGTTTATGGATTCCGGACTACTTTTTTGGAACTTGCTCCAATAGGCTGGGACACCCCCCTGGACGCTAGGCCACGCCCCCCCAGACTTGATATTTGGAATTGGGACTAGTTTTTTGGAACTTGCCCCAAACTTAATTCTGATAGGCTGGGACACACCCCTAGACCCTAGGCCACGCCCCCCAGACTCGATTTTTGGAATTGGGACTAGTTTTTTGGAACTTGCCCCAAACTTGATTCTGATAGGCTGGGACACACCCCTGGAACATGGGCCATGCCCCCCCAGACTAGATTTTTGGAATTGGGACTAGTTTTTTGGAACTTGCCCCAAACTTAATTCTGATAGGCTGGGACACACCCCTGGACCCTAGGCCACGCCCCCCAGACTCGATTTATGGATCCGAGCCTACTTTTCTGGAAATCGCTCGAAACTTAATTCCGATATGCCGGCACGTGCCCCCGGACCCCAGGCCACTCCCCCAAAGTGTTTTTTGGGAAACCGGGACCGAGTTCCAAAAAACTAGTCCGAGTTCCAAAAATCAAGTCCGACCGTCTCGCACCTAAAACGGGGTCGAATTGTAACAAATGCTGTATCAGTAGATAGCCCTAAGCGAGACGAAAAGGGGGATACTTGTCTGACGTCCGTACGACTTTCCTGTCCCGAACGGCGGCCCGAAACGCACTCGGAAAAAGGCCTCATAAAAATTGTTGGAAATATTCACAAAAAATCAGGAAAAGGTGCTATTGACTCGCAATTGAGGCTACCCCCCCTAAATCTCGGGCGTTGAGCGCGCCTGACTTGGAACCGAGTCCCTAGCACCTTCCTGTCCCGAGATACACCCGAAGGTGAAAGGTCAGAAAAAAAGTGTAAAAATATTCGTGAAAAATTACCCGAATGTCCGTGCGGCTTCAAAATCGTCACACACCCTAACTCTGGGTCCGCGATCGTGGCCGAGCTGTCCGCTGAACCTAGGCCCAAAAAAATCGACCGTTTTTGGAGGGAAAATGAAATTCCAACCGGCAAGTCTAAGCAATGGCGTCGGGTTTGGATTCGTTCAGGAAATCGAGTCCAAAGTCCTAACCGAGTGATTTCCAGAGCCATTTCACCCACTTGAAAGTCAGAAAAGTAATTTCTGATGGGCTATTGTGTTTCAGCATCCCATATAAGCCCTGGGAGTGGGGGAAAAAAAATAAAAATTTTTGGAAGATTTTAGGCCCACGATGTCGAGTCAGGGTATTAGGCCTTTGACATAGGGGCTGGCCACGAGGCCTATTTTTTTTTTTTTCAAAAATCCATTAAATATGGTTACCCTGAGCCTCACACATCCTTTTTTTGTACACATACAACTTTCAGCCTGCAAAAGGGCTCGCTCTGAAGTGAAGGAGTTACAATTACGGCTTTAGGCAAATAGACTTGATTTCCGGAACGAGTCCTAACCTAACTCATTGCTTAGACATTGCCGGTTGGAATTTCATTTTCCCTCCAAAAACGGTCAATTTTTTTGGGCCTAGGTTTCGCGGACGCCTCGGCCACGATCGGGGACCCCGAGTTAGGGCTTGCTAAGGTTTTGAAGCCGCGGGGAGATTCGGGTAATTTTTCACGAATATTTTTACACTTTTTTTCTGACCTTTCACCTTTGGGCGTATCTCGGGACAGGAAGGTGCTAGAGACTCGGTTCTGAGTCAGGCGCGCTCAGCGCCCTCGATTTAGGGGGGGTAGACTCGATTCCGGGTCAATAGCACCTTTTCCTGATTTTTTTGTGAATATTTCCAACTATTTTTACGAGGCCTTTGGCCGAGTGCGTTTTGGGCAGCCGTTCCGGACAGGAAGGTCGTACGGACGTCAGACGAGTACCCGCAGTTACGTCTCGCTTCGGACTATCGCCCGAAAGGGGCGCGAGACCCTAGCCCGAAAAGGCGGGCCGTGATTGGACAAAATCTAAATTCCAACAGGTAATGTCTAAGCAATGGAGGCCACAACTCAAGTCCAATCTCCTAACCTAAGTGTGTGGGGGATGGGCAGTAGCAGCTGAGAGCTTCTTCTAAGAGCTTTTCTTTGACTGTGACAAGGCCCCGAACTGGATTTTTGGAATTCAGGCTCGATTTTTGGAATTGAGGCTTGATTTTTGGAATTGAGACTCGATTTTTGGAATTGAGGCTTGATTTTTGATATTTTTTATCTCTGGGGCAAGTTCGGGTTGTGACTTGATGTCTGGAACTTGATATCTGGAATTCAGACTTAATACCTTGAACCCATTATGTTTCACACTTGATATCTGGAATTCAGACTTGATATCTGGAACAAATTAGGGTTGGGACTTGATATCTGGAACTGGACACCAAAAAAGCATTTAATTGCAATTCAATAACTTTAATGCACTTCCATATCTTTGATAAAGCCACAATTTAATGCACTTCCATATCTTTAATAAAGCCACACCCCCCAGACTCGATTTTTGGAATTGGGACTAGTTTTTTGGAACTTGCTCCAAACTCAACTCTGATAGGCTGGGGCACCAACCCTGGCCCTAAGGCACACCCCACCCGACTCGGTTTCTGGGTTCCAGACTACTTTTTTGGGACTTGCTCCAAACTCAATTCTGATGTGCGGGCATGTGCCACCAGACCATAAGACACTTCACCACACTCTTTTCTTTGGAAAACAGACAACTTCATCAGGAAAAACCCTTATATCTCGCTCCCTGAAAGACATTGGAGGAAACTTTCACCACAGGGTCGTACAGACTGGGCTCCTCTATCAAATTCCAGTGCTATTACACTAGGATTAGGGTTAATTCCAAAAATCGAGTCTCAATTCCAAAAATCGAGTCTCAATTCCAAAAATCAAGTCTCAATTCCAAAAATCAAGTCTCAAACTCCTAACCGAGACTTGATATTTGGAATTGAGACTTGATTTTTGGAATTGAGACTCGATTTTTGGAATTGAGACTCGATTTTTGGAATTGAGGCTTGATTTTTGTTATTTTTGATCTCTGGGGCAAAGTAGGGTTGTGACTTGTTGTCTGGAACTTGATATCTGGAATTCAGACTTAATACCTTGAACCCATTAGGTTTCACACTTGATATCTGGAATTCAGACTTGATATCTGGAACAAATTAGGGTTGGGACTTGATATCTGGAACTGGACACCAAAAAAGCATTTTATTGCAATTCAATAACTTTAATGCACTTCCATGTCTTTAATAAAGCCACAATTTAATGCACTTCCATATCTTTAATGAAGCCACACCCTCCAGACTGGATTTTTGGACTTCAGACTACTTTTTTGGAACTTGCTCAAATCTCAATTCTGATAGGCTGGGGCACCAACCCTGGCCCTAAGCCACAGCCCACCCGACTCGGTTTCTGGGTTCCAGACTACTTTTTTGGGACTTGCTCCAAACTCAATTCTGATGTGCTGACATGTGCCACCAGACCATAAGACACTTCACCACACTCTTTTCTTTGGAAAACAGACAACTTCATCAGGAAAAACCCTTATATCTCGCTCCCTGAAAGACATTGGAGGAAACTTTCACCACAGGGTCGTACAGACTGGGCTCCTCTATCAAATTCCAGTGCTATTACACTAGGATTAGGGTTAATTCCAAAAATCAAGTCTCAATTCCAAAAATCGAGTCTCAATTCCAAAAATCAAGTCTCAATTCCAAAAATCAAGTCTCAAACTCCTAACCGAGACTTGATATTTGGAATTGAGACTTGATTTTTGGAACTGAGACTCGATTTTTGGAATTGAGACTCGATTTTTGGAATTGAGGCTTGATTTTTGTTATTTTTGATCTCTGGGGCAAAGTAGGGTTGTGACTTGATGTCTGGAACTTGATATCTGGAATTCAGACTTAATACCTTGAACCCATTAGGTTTCACACTTGATATCTGGAATTCAGACTTGATATCTGGAACAAATTAGGGTTGGGACTTGATATCTGGAACTGGACACCAAAAAAGCATTTTATTGCAATTCAATAACTTTAATGCACTTCCATGTCTTTAATAAAGCCACAATTTAATGCACTTCCATATCTTTAATGAAGCCACACCCTCCAGACTGGATTTTTGGACTTCAGACTACTTTTTTGGAACTTGCTCAAAACTCAATTCTGATAGGCTGGGTAACCAACCCTGGCCCTAAGCCACAGCCCACCCAACTCGGTTTCTGGTTTCCAGACTACTTTTTTGGGACTTGCTCCAAACTCAATTCTGATGTGCTGACATGTGCCACCAGACCATAAGACACTTCACCACACTCTTTTCTTTGGAAAACAGACAACTTCATCAGGAAAAACCCTTATATCTCGCTCCCTGAAAGACATTGGAGGAAACTTTCACCACAGGGTCGTACAGACTGGGCTCCTCTATCAAATTCCAGTGCTATTACACTAGGATTAGGGTTAATTCCAAAAATCGAGTCTCAATTCCAAAAATCGAGTCTCAATTCCAAAAATCAAGTCTCAATTCCAAAAATCAAGTCTCAAACTCCTAACCGAGACTTGATATTTGGAATTGAGACTTGATTTTTGGAATTGAGACTCGATTTTTGGAATTGAGACTTGATTTTTGGAATTGAGGCTTGATTTTTGTTATTTTTGATCTCTGGGGCAAAGTAGGGTTGTGACTTGATGTCTGGAACTTGATATCTGGAATTCAGACTTAATACCTTGAACCCATTAGGTTTCACACTTGATATCTGGAATTCAGACTTGATATGTGGAACAAATTAGGGTTGGGACTTGATATCTGGAACTGGACACCAAAAAAGCATTTTATTGCAATTCAATAACTTTAATGCACTTCCATGTCTTTAATAAAGCCACAATTTAATGCACTTCCATATCTTTAATGAAGCCACACCCCCCAGACTCGATTTTTGGACTTCAGACTACTTTTTTGGAACTTGCTCAAAACTCAATTCTGATAGGCTGGGGCACCAACCCTGGCCCTAAGCCACAGCCCACCCGACTCGGTTTCTGGGTTCCAGACTACTTTTTTGGGACTTGCTCCAAACTCAATTCTGATGTGCTGACATGTGCCACCAGACCATAAGACACTTCACCACACTCTTTTCTTTGGAAAACAGACAACTTCATCAGGAAAAACCCTTATATCTCGCTCCCTGAAAGACATTGGAGGAAACTTTCACCACAGGGTCGTACAGACTGGGCTCCTCTATCAAATTCCAGTGCTATTACACTAGGATTAGGGTTAATTCCAAAAATCAAGTCTCAATTCCAAAAATCGAGTCTCAATTCCAAAAATCAAGTCTCAATTCCAAAAATCAAGTCTCAAACTCCTAACCGAGACTTGATATTTGGAATTGAGACTTGATTTTTGGAATTGAGACTCGATTTTTGGAATTGAGACTTGATTTTTGGAATTGAGGCTTGATTTTTGTTATTTTTGATCTCTGGGGCAAAGTAGGGTTGTGACTTGATGTCTGGAACTTGATATCTGGAATTCAGACTTAATACCTTGAACCCATTAGGTTTCACACTTGATATCTGGAATTCAGACTTGATATCTGGAACAAATTAGGGTTGGGACTTGATATCTGGAACTGGACACCAAAAAAGCATTTTATTGCAATTCAATAACTTTAATGCACTTCCATGTCTTTAATAAAGCCACAATTTAATGCACTTCCATATCTTTAATGAAGCCACACCCTCCTGACTGGATTTTTGGACTTCAGACTACTTTTTTGGAACTTGCTCAAAACTCAATTCTGATAGGCTGGGGCACCAACCCTGGCCCTAAGCCACAGCCCACCCAACTCGGTTTCTGGGTTCCAGACTACTTTTTTGGAACTTGCTCCAACCTCAATTCTGATGTGCTGACATGTGCCACCAGACCATAAGACACTTCACCACACTCTTTTCTTTGGAAAACAGACAACTTCATCAGGAAAAACCCTTATATCTCGCTCCCTGAAAGACATTGGAGGAAACTTTCACCACAGGGTCGTGCAGACTGGGCTCCTCTATCAAATTCCAGTGCTATTACACTAGGATTAGGGTTAATTCCAAAAATCAAGTCTCAATTCCAAAAATCGAGTCTCAATTCCAAAAATCAAGTCTCAATTCCAAATATCAAGTCTCAATTCCAAAAATCGAGTCTCAATTCCAAAAATCAAGTCTCAAACTCCTAACCCTAATCCTAACCGAGACTTGATTTTTGGAATTGAGACTCGATTTTTGGAATTGAGACTTGATTTTTGGAATTGAGACTTGATTTTTGGAATTGAGACTTGATTTTTGGAATTGAGACTTGATTTTTGGAATTGAGGCTTGATTTTTGTTATTTTTGATCTCTGGGGCAAATTAGGGTTGGGACTTGATGTCTGGAACTTGATATCTGGAATTCAGACTTAATACCTTGAACCCATTAGGTTTCACACTTGATATCTGGAATTCAGACTTGATGTCTGGAACAAATTAGGGTTGGGACTTGATATCTGGAACTGGACACCAAAAAAGCATTTTATTGCAATTCAATAACTTTAATGCACTTCCATATCTTTAAAAAAGCCACAGTTTAATGCACTTCCATATCTTTAATAAAGCCACACCCTCCAGACTGGATTTTTGGAATTGTGACTAGTTTTTTGGAACTTGCTCCAAACTCAACTCTGATAGGCTGGGGCACCAACCCTGGCCCTAAGGCACACCCCACCCGACTCGGTTTCTGGGTTCCAGACTACTTTTTTGGGACTTGCTCCAAACTCAATTCTGATGTGCTGACATGTGCCACCAGACCATAAGACACTTCACCACACTCTTTTCTTTGGAAAACAGACAACTTCATCAGGAAAAACCCTTATATCTCGCTCCCTGAAAGACATTGGAGGAAACTTTCACCACAGGGTCGTACAGACTGGGCTCCTCTATCAAATTCCAGTGCTATTACACTAGGATTAGGGTTAATTCCAAAAATCGAGTCTCAATTCCAAAAATCGAGTCTCAATTCCAAAAATCGAGTCTCAATTCCAAAAGTCAAGTCTCAAACTCCTAACCGAGACTTGATTTTTGGAATTGAGACTTGATTTTTGGAATTGAGACTCGATTTTTGGAATTGAGACTTGATTTTTGGAATTGAGGCTTGATTTTTGATATTTTTGATCTCTGGGGCAAATTAGGGTTGTCACTTGATGTCTGGAACTTGATATCTGGAATTCAGACTTAATATCTTGAACCCACTAGGGTTCACACTTGATATCTGGAATTCAGACTTGATATCTGGAGCAAAGTAGGGTTGTGACATGATGTCTGGACCCTGGACACCAAGAAAACATTTTATTGCAATTCAATAACTTTAATGCACTTCCATATCTTTAGTAAGCCAAAAAACCTTTAAAGAAATACAATAACATCAAACATTTCAAAACACACTTTTAATAGAACAGCATGGAACAGAAGGTCATGGGGACACTTTGGGCTTGTTCTCCCACAGCCCTAAATCCTCCTGGGGAAAGTTGTTAGGAGCATGTTTCAGGCCATTTGGAGTGTATCGGTGCCTGTTTTGGAGACATTTAAATTTGATATTGAACTCTTTTAGTTTGAGCCTAGGCTCGTAAGCCCCAACACCACGTCAAGGTAGAGTTCACGTTGGGGTTGTTAACACAATGTGGTTTTGTCTAAGCAATGGGTCGGGTTAGGACTCGTTCCGGAAATCGAGTCCAAAGTCCTAACCGAGTGATTTCCAGAGCCATTTCACCCACTTGAAAGCCAGAAAAGTCATTTCTGATGGGCTATTGTGTTTCAGCATCCCATATAAGCCCTGGGAGTGGGGGGAAAAAAAATATTTTTTTGGATGAGTTTAGGCCCACGGTGTCGAGTAAAGGTATTAGGCCTTTGACCCATCCGTAGGGTCTGGCAACGAGGCCAATTTTTTTTTTTCAAAAAATACGTTAAATATGGTTACCCTGAGCACCATGCATCCTTTTTTGTACACATACAACTTTCAGCCTGCAATAGGGCTCGCTCTGAAGTGAAGGAGTTAGGGTTAGCGGGTTAGGAAAATAGACTTCATTTCCGGAATTAGGCCTATTGACAGTATCCTATACCTGGAACGAGGCCTAACCTTTCAAAAACATTTAACACTACAAGTCCCAGCATTTTTCTGTCTACCTAGAAGACCCACATAGGGGCCGTTTGGCCCGACCGCTTTTCCCTTATGCACTCCTTTTGTTATGGTAATGAGGCTGTTAGTGGCAGTGTGTGGGGGGAGGGGGTCACCCTTCACACACTTCACACTTCAGTGGTGAAGTCATGTTGGCTGCTTCTGTGAGAATGAGGAATAAAAACACATTCTATTCTAAAATGTGAACATGTGACTGTCCCATGTGACCATAACATTTATCCCCATGGCAATTAATCAATTGAACAAGATATGGGAGATACATACTTAAAACTACACTTTAATGTACAAATGATTCCTTTTAACATTTCTAGCATTGATTGATGCCTCTGACCAGTGGTCTGTATTTATTTACACGTTTTGCTATTTATTGTGTTGTGATGGGTTTTTTTATTGTATGTGTTTTTTGTCACTCTGCTGTGCTGTAAGACAAATTGCCTTTTTTAAGGACATTAAAGCTTTCAACTCAAGTCAAGACGAGTCATAACGACTCATGTGACTGCAACCAGACAATTGTTTGATGGATAAATACCTCAGTGCACATGGACTATCGCTTCAGTTCCCTCAAGAATTTTGTGGTGAAAGAAGCTCCTCTCCAAGGAACGAAGATGCAGAGATTCAACAGGCATTGGAAATGATCCTGGATGGAGCAAACCCTTGCGACAAGTTCAAGTGGCTCCAGCCGTGTGCCACTATCAGCCACATTTCCATAACAAAATGAGTGTCCAGAGGGGGGACTTGAGGCCAATTGGCCCTCTTGTGGGTTTTCTAGGTAAAAAGGCCAAATGGCCCCTCTCTGGGAAAAAAATCATGTCTCCAAAATAGGTAGGGTTAGCGGGTTAGGGAAATAGACTTGATTTCCGGAATTAGGCCTATTGACAGTATCCTATACCCGGAACGAGGCCTAACCTTTCACAAAAACATTTTTTTAAAAATCATGTCTCCAAAATAGGTAGACTCCAAATGGGCTGAAACCTGCTCCTAACACCTTCCCCCTGGGAAGTTTTTTGGCAAGTGGGACTTGGGCAAATTTTCACTACCGGCCTTCCATTGAAATGAATGGGTTAGGGTTTGTTTTTGAATAACTCTGAAACTAAAGGTCCTACGGCTTCGCGGATGCGTCGGCCACGATCGGGGACCGCGACTTAGTGTGTGCGACGATTTTGAAGCCGCGGGGACATTCGGGTAATTTTTCACGAATATTTTTACACTTTTTTTCTGACCTGTGACCTTTGGGTGTATCTCAGGACAGGAAGGTGCTAGAGACTCGGTTCCGAGTCAGGCGCGCTCGGCGCCCTCGATTTAGGGGGGGTAGACTTGATTCTGGGTCAATAGCACCTTTTCCTGATTTTTTTGTGAATATTTCCAACAATTTTTACGAGGCCTTTTGCCGAGTGCGTTTCGGGCCGCCGTTCCGGACAGGAAGGTCGTACGGACGTCAGACGAGTATCCCCCGTTTCGTCTCTCTTAGGGCTATCTACCGATAGGGGCGCGAGGCCCTAGCCCGAAAAGGCGGGCCGTGATTGGACGAAATCAAAATTCCAACCGGCAAGTCTAAGCAATGGGGTCGGGTTAGGACTCGTTCCGGAAATCAAGTCCAAAGTCCTAACCGAGTGATTTCCAGAGTCATTTCCCCCACTTGAAAGTCAGAAAAGTCATTTCTGATGGGCTATTGTGTTTCACCATCCCATATAAGCCCTGGGAGTGGGGAAAAAATAAAAATAAAAATTGGATGATTTTAGGCCCACGGTGTCGAGTAAGGGTATTAGGCCTTGGACGTAGGGTCTGGCGACGAGGCCGATTTTTTTTTTTTTCAAAAATCCATTAAATATGGTTACCCTGAGCCCCACGCATCCTCTTTGTACACATACACCTTTCAGCCTGCAAAAGGGCTGGCTCTGAAGTGAAGGAGTCAGGGTTAGCGGGTTAGGGAAATAGACTTCATTTCCGGAATTAGGCCTATTGACAGTATCCTATACCCGGAACGAGGCCTAACCTTTCAAAAACATTTTTTAAAAAATCATGTTGCAGTTGCAAAGAGAATTTACTACTAACGCAAACTTTACAGCACATCAGGGAAAAAAGGACAAAAAAGGCTACCGGTAAACCCACTGAACTTTTTTATATGCAAACGCTGCGCTCGCAGTAATCCGTGGGCATGACAAATGTTTGTTCCTTACCTGTGATTGGTTTAAACTTTCTTTCTCAGTGGTGTGTAGTAAAATATCTTCAGTTAAAGTGAACAAACTGCCTGTGAAAGGGCTAATGGTTAAAATGGTTCTTACTTTACAACTGGTTTTCCGTTCAGTTATATTTGTTCAGCAACATATTACCTGAATGATTACAAATTGTTAAAATATACTTAATTTACCTTATACATAAATATTTATATATTGTTGCCTAATTAACTTGGGTTTTGTTATAGAAAAACAAGCATTTATTCATACATGCTTTGTTGTAGAAAAACAGGCATTTATTCATACATTTATTTTATGTTTGTATGTTTAAAGGTTTTTAACCTTCTAGCTTCTACTTCTGATTCTGGTTCTATGTTTTGTTCTGGGAAAACCCACTACTACCACAATTATACTATAACGTCAGTTCCACTGAAAACCAATAAAATACAAGACGAGTGGAATGCTGTGTCCGAGTCCTTCCCTTTCAAGTGTGGGAAACCCTGATGCTCACATACACTTGACAGACCCTGTGTTTGACTTACATCTCTGTTGTTGTTGTGAAAAGTAGTGTGGGGGAAGGGCATCAGCAGCAGAGAGCTTCTGTGTGGGTGGGGAGGGGCAATAGCAGCAGAGAGCTTCTTCTAAGAGCATTTCTTTGACAAGACCCAGACTGGATTTTCCAAAAAAACACCTTGGCGGCGTGGCTTAGGGTCCTAAGGCGTGTCCCAGCACGTCAAAATTGAGTTTGGACCAGGATAGGACATTGGACTTCAATACCAGAATTAGGCCTATTGACAGTATCCTATACCCGGAACGAGGCCTAACCGTTCAAAAACATTTAAAAAAAAAATCATGTATCCAAAATAGGTAGACTCCAAATGGGCTGAAACGTGCTCCTAACATCTTCCCCCGGGAAGTTCTTTGGCAAGTGGGACTTGGGAAGTTTTCACGACTGGCCTTCCATTGAAATGAATGGGTTAGTGTTTGTTTTTGAATAACTCTGAAACTAAAGGACCTACGGCTTCGCGGACACCTCAGCCACGATCGGGGACCCCGAGTTAGGGTGTGTGACGATTTTGAAGCAGCGGGGACATTCGGGTTATTTTTCACGAATATTTTTACACTTTTTTTCTGACCTGTGACCTTTGGGTGTATCTCAGGACAGGAAGGTGCTAGAGACTCGGTTCAAAGTCAGGCGCGCTCAGTGCCCTCGATTTAGGGGGGGGTAGACTCGATTCCGGGTCAATACCACCTTTTCCTGATTTTTTTGTGAATATTTCCAACTATTTTTACGAGGCCTTTGGCCGAGTGCGTTTCGGGCCGCCGTTCCGGACAGGAAGGTCATACGGACGTCAGATGAGTATCCCCCGTATCGTCTCGCTTAGGGCTATCTACCGATAGGGGCGCGAGGCCCTAGCCCGAAAACGCGGGCCGTGATTGGACGAAATCAAAATTCCAACCGGCAAGTCTAAGCGATGGGGTCGGGTTAGGACTCGTTCCGGAAATCAAGTCCAAAGTCCTAACCGAGTGATTTCCAGAGTCATTTCCCCCACTTGAAAGTCAGAAAAGTCATTTCTGATGGGCTATTGTGTTTCACCATCCCATATAAGCCCTGGGAGTGGGGGGAAAAAAAATAAAAAATTTTGGATGATTTTAGGCCCACGGTGTCGAGTAAGGGTATTAGGCCTTGGACGTAGGGTCTGGCGACGAGGCCGATTTTTTTTTTTTTCAAAAATCCGTTAAATATGGTTACCCTGAGCCCCACGCATCCTCTTTGTACACATACAACTTTCAGCCTGCAAAAGGGCTTGCTCTGAAGTGAAGGAGTCAGGGTTAGCGGGTTAGGGAAATAGACTTCATTTCCGGAATTAGGCCTATTGACAGTATCCTATTCCCAGAACGAGGCCTAACCTTTCAAATACATTTTTTAAAAATCATGTATCCAAAATAGGTAGACTCCAAATGGGCTGAAACATGCTCCTAACACCTTCCCCTGGGAAGTTCTTTGGCAAGTGGGACTTGGGAGGTTTTCACTACCGGCCTTCCATTGAAATGAACGGGTTAGTGTTTGTTTTTGAATAACTCTGAAACTAAAGGTCCTACGGCTTCGCGGACACCTCGGCCACGATCGGGGACCCTGAGTTAGGGGGTGGGACGAATCTGAAACCGCGGGGACATTCGGGTAATTTTTCACGAATATCTTTACACTTTTTTTCTGACCTGTGAGCTTTGGGCGTATCTCGGGACAGGAAGGTGCTAGACACTCGGTTCCGAGTCAGGCGCGCTCGGCGCCCTCGATTTAGGGGGGGTAGACCAGATTCCGGGTCGATGGCACCTCTTCCTGATTTTTTTGTGAATATTTCTGACTATTTTTACGAGGCCTTCGGCCTAGTGCGTTTCGGGCCGCCGTTCCGGACGGGAAGGTCGTACGGACGTCGGACGAGTATCCCCCGTTCCGTCTCGCTCGGGGCTATCTACCGATGGGGGCGCGAGGCCCTAGCCCGAAAAGGCGGTCCGTGATCGGACGAAATCAAAATTCCAACCGGCAAGTCTAAGCGATGGGGTCGGGTTAGGACTCGTTCCGGAAATCGAGTCCAAAGTCCTAACCGAGTGATTTCCAGAGCCATTTCACCCACTTGAAAGTCAGAAAAGTCATTTCTGATGGGCTATTGTGTTTCAGCATCCCATATAAGCCCTGGGAGTGGGGGGAAAAAAAATAAAAAATTTTGGATGATTTTAGGCCCACGGTGTCGAGTAAGGGTATTAGGCCTTGGACGTAGGGTCTGGCGACGAGGCCGATTTTTTTTTTCAAAAATCCGTTAAATACGGTTACCCTGAGCCCCACGCATCCTCTTTGTACACATACAACTGTCAGCCTGCAAAAGGGCTCACTCTGAAGTGAAGGAATCAGTGTTAGCGGGTTAGGGAAATAGACTTCATTTCCGGAACGAATCCTAACCTAACTCATTGCTTAGACATTGCCGGTTGGAATTTCATTTTCCCTCCAAAAACGGTCGATTTTTTTGGGCCTGGGTTTTGCGCCTTTGGGTATCGGTAGAGAGCCGGGTCTGTGCGGCCCTACGGTAAAAGTTTTCTCGGGTGTCTTTCGTGGACCGAGTTATGGGCCTTTTTTGGAATGATTTTGAATTGAATTTTGAAACGAATGGGTTAGGGTTTGTTTTCGAATAACTCTGAAACTAAAGGTCCTACGGCTTCGCGGACGTGTCGGCCACGATCGGGGACCCCGATTTAGGGCGCGCGACGATTTTGAAGCCGCCGGGACGTTCGGGTAATTTTTCACGAATATTTTTACACTTTTTTTCCGACCTTTCACCTTCGGGCGTATCTCGGGACGGGAAGGCGCTAGAGACTCGGTTCCGAGTCAGGCGCGCTCGGCGCCCTCGATTTAGGGGGGGTAGACTCGATTCCGGGTCGACGGCACCTCTTCCTGATTTTTTTGTGAATATTTCCGACTATTTTTACGAGGC
Organism: Neoarius graeffei; assembly: GCF_027579695.1. Lineage (NCBI taxonomy): Eukaryota > Metazoa > Chordata > Actinopteri > Siluriformes > Ariidae > Neoarius > Neoarius graeffei. The sequence continues at coordinate 81,255,418 of NC_083582.1, read as the reverse complement.
CTTCGGCCTAGTGCGTTTCGGGCCGCCGTTCCGGACGGGAAGGTCGTCCGGACGTCGGACGAGCATCCCCCATTTCGTCTCGCTCGGGGCTATCTACCGACGGGGGCGCGAGGCCCTAGGCCGAAAAGGCGGGCCGCGATCGGACGAAATCGAAATTCCAACCTGCAAGTCTAAGCGATGGGGTCGGGTTAGGACTCGTTCCAGAAATCGAGTCCAAAGTCCTAACCGAGTGATTTCCAGAGCCGTTTCCCCCACTTGAAAAATAATTTCTGACATCGACCCGTGCGGCTCGATCGGACTCGGTGCGCTATTACGTTGCACGACCCCTTTTTCCCCATTCATTTATATGGGCTTCTTTGGAGATACGTGAGATCTCGCCAGCAGATGGAGGCAAAACACAAGCGATAATACTCTGCCTCTCGACTTCAGTTCCACAGGGAATCTTGGTGTGATTTTCTGGGGTCTCCTCACAGGGCCTGGCTAAGCGCGCTGCATCACTCTCGCGATTTCCCACAGGGGAATTGTCTAGTTATTATTATTCTTATTCTTCTTATTATTTTTTTTTCAAAAATCCATTAAATACGGTTGCCCTGAGCCCCACGCATCCTTTTTTGTAGACATACAACTTTCAGCCTGCAAAAGGGCTCGCTCTGAAGTGAAGGAGTGAGGGTTAGCGGGTTAGGGAAATAGACTTCGTTTCCTTGAATTAGGCCTATTTACTGTATCCTATACCCGGAACGAGGCCTAACCTTTCACAAAAACATTTTTAAAAAAATCATGTCTCCAAAATATGTGCCAAACGCCTCCAAATGGGCTGAAACGTGCTCCTAACACCTTCCCCTGGGAAGTTTTTTGGCAAGTGGGACTTGGCCGTTTCACCCACTTGAAAGCCAGAAAAGTCATTTCTGATGGGATATTGTGTTTCAGCATCCCATATAAGCCCTGGGAGTGAGGGAAAAAAAAAATAAAAGGGTTTCATTTCATCCAAAATCATTTTGGATGATTTTAGGCCCACGGTGTCGAGTAAGGGTATTAGGCCTTGGACGTAGGGTCTGGCGACGAGGCCGATTTTTTTTTTTCAAAAATCCGTTAAATACGGTTACCCTGAGCCCCCACGCATCCTCTTTTCCAACTGTTTTTACGGGCCTTCGGCCTAGGACGTTTCGGGCCGCCGTTCCGGACAGGAAGGTCGTACGGAGGTAGGACGAGTATCCCCCGATTCGTCTCGCTCGGGGCTATCTACCGATACCGCGTTTGTTACGGTTCGACCCCGTTTTAGGGGCGAGACGGTCGGACTTGATTTTTGGAACTCGGACTAGTTTTTTGGAACTCGTTCCCGGTTTCCCAAAAAAACGCTTCGGGGGAGTCGCCCGTGGTCCGGGGGCACGTCCCGTCATATCGGAATCGAGTTTCGAGCGATATTTCAAAAAAGCGGTCTCGGATCCGGATGTCGGGTCGGGGGGGCGTGGCCTAGGGTCCGGGGGCGTGTCCCAGCCTATCAGAATCGAGTTTGGGGCGAGTTCCAAAAAACCAGTCCCAATTCCAAAAATCGAGTCCGGGGGGCGTGGCCTAGGGTCGGGGGGCGTGTCCCAGCCAATCAGAATCGAGTTTGGGGCAAGTTCCAAAAATCTAGTCCCAAGTCCAAAAATCGAGTCCGGGGGGCGTGGCCTAGGGTCGGGGGGCGTGTCCCAGCCAATCAGAATTGAGTTTGGGGCAAGTTCCAAAAAACCAGTCCCAATTCCAAAAATCGAGTCCGGGGGGCGTGGCCTAGGGTCGGGGGGCGTGTCCCAGCCAATCAGAATCGAGTTTGGGGCAAGTTCCAAAAAACTAGTCCCAATTCCAAAAATCGAGTCCGGGGGGCGTGGCCTAGGGTCGGGGGGCGTGTCCCAGCCAATCAGAATCAGGTTTGGGGCAAGTTCCAAAAAACTAGTCCCAATTCCAAAAATCAAGTCTGGGGGGCGTGGCCTAGGGTCCCGGGGGGGTCCGCAGCCAATCAGAATCGAGTTTGGGGCAAGTTCCAAAAAACTAGTCTGGAGTCCAGAAAACAAGTCTCTAGTGTTAGAGCGCCACCTAGAGTCCAATATGCCCTCGGCCTAGCCGACTAAGCTAAGCTATCCCAATTCCACAAACTGTGTTCTTGGATTCCAACTTGCCATTACCGATGAATGGTCGCAATCTGTCGTGACCGGTCACGACGAAAAAATTCCAACTCCACAGTCCCCGCAATGGGGCCGGTTCCACAAATCAAGTCTATTTGCCTAACCCTAACCCTAACCCTAACCCTAACCCTAACCCTAACCCTAACCCTAACCCTAACCCTAACCCTAACCCTAACCCTAACCCTAATTAGGAAAATGAAGGAGAATAGACTCTTAAGGCGGAATTCGATTCCACAAATCAAGTCCGAAATTTCAGAAAGCTATTAAATGATAATCCTGCGGCATAGGTCGCTTTTTGGGATTGTGTAGAAGGTTATTACAGATTTTTTGACACCTTTGAAATAAATTTTCGATCTTCTTATGATTTTATACCGCAATAAAACCCCTTAAGCCTAATTACCACTAATTATTGTTGCAATATACTACCCTGTCACAGGGTGGCCGTTGTAAAAACTAGGTTTATGGATTCCGGACTACTTTTTTGGAACTTGCTCCAATAGGCTGGGACACCCCCCTGGACGCTAGGCCACGCCCCCCCCAGACTTGATTTTTGGAATTGGGACTAGTTTTTTGGAACTTGCCCCAAACTTAATTCTGATAGGCTGGGACACACCCCTAGACCCTAGGCCACGCCCCCCAGACTCGATTTTTGGAATTGGGACTAGTTTTTTGGAACTTGCCCCAAACTTGATTCTGATAGGCTGGGACACACCCCTGGAACATGGGCCACGCCCCCCAGACTCGATTTTTGGAATTGGGACTAGTTTTTGGGAACTTGCCCCAAACTTAATTCTGATAGGCTGGGACACACCCCTGGACCCTAGGCCACGCCCCCCAGACTCGATTTATGGATCCGAGCCTACTTTTCTGGAAATCGCTCGAAACTTAATTCCGATATGCCGGCACGTGCCCCCGGACCCCAGGCCACTCCCCCAAAGTGTTTTTTGGGAAACCGGGACCGAGTTCCAAAAAACTAGTCCGAGTTCCAAAAATCAAGTCCGACCGTCTCGCACCTAAAACGGGGTCGAATTGTAACAAATGCTGTATCGGTAGATAGCCCTAAGCGAGACGAAAAGGGGGATACTTGTCTGACGTCCGTACGACTTTCCTGTCCCGAACGGCGGCCCGAAACGCACTCGGAAAAAGGCCTCATAAAAATTGTTGGAAATATTCACAAAAAATCAGGAAAAGGTGCTATTGACTCGCAATTGAGGCTACCCCCCCTAAATCGCGGGCGTTGAGCGCGCCTGACTTGGAACCGAGTCCCTAGCACCTTCCTGTCCCGAGATACACCCGAAGGTGAAAGGTCAGAAAAAAAGTGTAAAAATATTCGTGAAAAATTACCCGAATGTCCGTGCGGCTTCAAAATCGTCACACGCCCTAACTCTGGGTCCGCGATCGTGGCCGAGGCGTCCGCTGAACCTAGGCCCAAAAAAATCGACCGTTTTTGGAGGGAAAATGAAATTCCAACCGGCAAGTCTAAGCAATGGCGTCGGGTTTGGACTCGTTCAGGAAATCGAGTCCAAAGTCCTAACCGAGTGATTTCCAGAGCCATTTCACCCACTTGAAAGTCAGAAAAGTAATTTCTGATGGGCTATTGTGTTTCAGCATCCCATATAAGCCCTGGGAGTGGGGGAAAAAAAATTAAAATTTTTGGAAGATTTTAGGCCCACGGTGTCGAGTAAGGGTATTAGGCCTTTGACATAGGGGCTGGCCACGAGGCCTATTTTTTTTTTTTTCAAAAATCCATTAAATATGGTTACCCTGAGCCTCACACATCCTTTTTTTGTACACATACAACTTTCAGCCTGCAAAAGGGCTCGCTCTGAAGTGAAGGAGTTACAATTACGGCTTTAGGCAAATAGACTTGATTTCCGGAACGAGTCCTAACCTAACTCATTGCTTAGACATTGCCGGTTGGAATTTCATTTTCCCTCCAAAAACGGTCAATTTTTTTGGGCCTAGGTTTCGCGGACGCCTCGGCCACGATCGGGGACCCCGAGTTAGGGCTTGCTAAGGTTTTGAAGCCGCGGGGAGATTCGGGTAATTTTTCACGAATATTTTTACACTTTTTTTCTGACCTTTCACCTTTGGGCGTATCTCGGGACAGGAAAGTGCTAGAGACTCGGTTCTGAGTCAGGCGCGCTCAGCGCCCTCGATTTAGGGGGGGTAGACTCGATTCCGGGTCAATAGCACCTTTTCCTGATTTTTTTGTGAATATTTCCAACTATTTTTACGAGGCCTTTGGCCGAGTGCGTTTTGGGCCGCCGTTCCGGACAGGAAGGTCGTACGGACGTCAGACGAGTACCCGCAGTTACGTCTCGCTTCGGGCTATCGCCCGAAAGGGGCGCGAGACCCTAGCCCGAAAAGGCTTGCCGTGATTGGACAAAAATCTAAATTCCAACAGGTAATGTCTAAGCAATGGAGGCCACAACTCAAGTCCAATCTCCTAACCTAAGTGTGTGGGGGATGGGCAGTAGCAGCTGAGAGCTTCTTCTAAGAGCTTTTCTTTGACTGTGACAAGGCCCCGAACTGGATTTTTGGAATTCAGGCTCGATTTTTGGAATTGAGGCTTGATTTTTGGAATTGAGACTCGATTTTTGGAATTGAGGCTTGATTTTTGATATTTTTTATCTCTGGGGCAAGTTCGGGTTGTGACTTGATGTCTGGAACTTGATATCTGGAATTCAGACTTAATACCTTGAACCCATTAGGTTTCACACTTGATATCTGGAATTCAGACTTGATATCTGGAACAAATTAGGGTTGGGACTTGATATCTGGAACTGGACACCAAAAAAGCATTTAATTGCAATTCAATAACTTTAATGCACTTCCATATCTTTGATAAAGCCACAATTTAATGCACTTCCATATCTTTAATAAAGCCACACCCCCCAGACTCGATTTTTGGAATTGGGACTAGTTTTTTGGAACTTGCTCCAAACTCAACTCTGATAGGCTGGGGCACCAACCCTGGCCCTAAGGCACACCCCACCCGACTCGGTTTCTGGGTTCCAGACTACTTTTTTGGGACTTGCTCCAAACTCAATTCTGATGTGCGGGCATGTGCCACCAGACCATAAGACACTTCACCACACTCTTTTCTTTGGAAAACAGACAACTTCATCAGGAAAAACCCTTATATCTCACTCCCTGAAAGACATTGGAGGAAACTTACACCACAGGGTCGTACAGACTGGGCTCCTCTATCAAATTCCAGTGCTATTACACTAGGATTAGGGTTAATTCCAAAAATCGAGTCTCAATTCCAAAAATCGAGTCTCAATTCCAAAAATCAAGTCTCAATTCCAAAAATCAAGTCTCAAACTCCTAACCGAGACTTGATATTTGGAATTGAGACTTGATTTTTGGAATTGAGACTCGATTTTTGGAATTGAGACTCGATTTTTGGAATTGAGGCTTGATTTTTGTTATTTTTGATCTCTGGGGCAAAGTAGGGTTGTGACTTGTTGTCTGGAACTTGATATCTGGAATTCAGACTTACTACCTTGAACCCATTAGGTTTCACACTTGATATCTGGAATTCAGACTTGATATGTGGAACAAATTAGGGTTGGGACTTGATATCTGGAACTGGACACCAAGAAAGCATTTTATTGCAATTCAATAACTTTAATGCACTTCCATGTCTTTAATAAAGCCACAATTTAATGCACTTCCATATCTTTAATGAAGCCACACCCTCCAGACTGGATTTTTGGACTTCAGACTACTTTTTTGGAACTTGCTCAAAACTCAATTCTGATAGGCTGGGGCACCAACCCTGGCCCTAAGCCACAGCCCACCCGACTCGGTTTCTGGGTTCCAGACTACTTTTTTGGGACTTGCTCCAAACTCAATTCTGATGTGCTGACATGTGCCACCAGACCATAAGACACTTCACCACAATCTTTTCTTTGGAAAACAGACAACTTCATCAGGAAAAACCGTTATATCTCGCTCCCTGAAAGACATTGGAGGAAACTTTCACCACAGGGTCGTACAGACTGGGTTCCTCTATCAAATTCCAGTGCTATTACACTAGGATTAGGGTTAATTCCAAAAATCGAGTCTCAATTCCAAAAATCGAGTCTCAATTCCAAAAATCAAGTCTCAATTCCAAAAATCAAGTCTCAAACTCCTAACCGAGACTTGATATTTGGAATTGAGACTTGATTTTTGGAATTGAGACTCGATTTTTGGAATTGAGACTCGATTTTTGGAATTGAGGCTTGATTTTTGTTATTTTTGATCTCTGGGGCAAAGTAGGGTTGTGACTTGATGTCTGGAACTTGATATCTGGAATTCAGACTTAATACCTTGAACCCATTAGGTTTCACACTTGATATCTGGAATTCAGACTTGATATCTGGAACAAATTAGGGTTGGGACTTGATATCTGGAACTGGACACCAAAAAAGCATTTTATTGCAATTCAATAACTTTAATGCACTTCCATGTCTTTAATAAAGCCACAATTTAATGCACTTCCATATCTTTAATGAAGCCACACCCTCCAGACTGGATTTTTGGACTTCAGACTACTTTTTTGGAACTTGCTCAAAACTCAATTCTGATAGGCTGGGTAACCAACCCTGGCCCTAAGCCACAGCCCACCCGACTCGGTTTCTGGTTTCCAGACTACTTTTTTGGGACTTGCTCCAAACTCAATTCTGATGTGCTGACATGTGCCACCAGACCATAAGACACTTCACCACACTCTTTTCTTTGGAAAACAGACAACTTCATCAGGAAAAACCCTTATATCTCGCTCCCTGAAAGACATTGGAGGAAACTTTCACCACAGGGTCGTACAGACTGGGCTCCTCTATCAAATTCCAGTGCTATTACACTAGGATTAGGGTTAATTCCAAAAATCGAGTCTCAATTCCAAAAATCGAGTCTCAATTCCAAAAATCAAGTCTCAATTCCAAAAATCAAGTCTCAAACTCCTAACCGAGACTTGATATTTGGAATTGAGACTTGATTTTTGGAACTGAGACTCGATTTTTGGAATTGAGACTTGATTTTTGGAATTGAGACTCGATTTTTGGAATTGAGACTTGATTTTTGGAATTGAGGCTTGATTTTTGTTATTTTTGATCTCTGGGGCAAAGTAGGGTTGTGACTTGATGTCTGGAACTTGATATCTGGAATTCAGACTTAATACCTTGAACCCATTAGGTTTCACACTTGATATCTGGAATTCAGACTTGATATCTGGAACAAATTAGGGTTGGGACTTGATATCTGGAACTGGACACCAAAAAAGCATTTTATTGCAATTCAATAACTTTAATGCACTTCCATGTCTTTAATAAAGCCACAATTTAATGCACTTCAATATCTTTAATGAAGCCACACCATCCTGACTGGATTTTTGGACTTCAGACTACTTTTTTGGAACTTGCTCAAAACTCAATTCTGATAGGCTGGGGCACCAACCCTGGCCCTAAGCCACAGCCCACCCAACTCGGTTTCTGGGTTCCAGACTACTTTTTTGGAACTTGCTCCAACCTCAATTCTGATGTGCTGACATGTGCCACCAGACCATAAGACACTTCACCACACTCTTTTCTTTGGAAAACAGACAACTTCATCAGGAAAAACCCTTATATCTCGCTCCCTGAAAGACATTGGAGGAAACTTTCACCACAGGGTCGTACAGACTGGGCTCCTCTATCAAATTCCAGTGCTATTACACTAGGATTAGGGTTAATTCCAAAAATCGAGTCTCAATTCCAAAAATCGAGTCTCAATTCCAAAAATCAAGTCTCAATTCCAAAAATCAAGTCTCAAACTCCTAACCGAGACTTGATATTTGGAATTGAGACTTGATTTTTGGAATTGAGACTCGATTTTTGGAATTGAGACTCGATTTTTGGAATTGAGGCTTGATTTTTGTTATTTTTGATCTCTGGGGCAAAGTAGGGTTGTGACTTGATGTCTGGAACTTGATATCTGGAATTCAGACTTAATACCTTGAACCCATTAGGTTTCACACTTGATATCTGGAATTCAGACTTGATATCTGGAACAAATTAGGGTTGGGACTTGATATCTGGAACTGGACACCAAAAAAGCATTTTATTGCAATTCAATAACTTTAATGCACTTCCATGTCTTTAATAAAGCCACAATTTAATGCACTTCCATATCTTTAATGAAGCCACACCCTCCAGACTGGATTTTTGGACTTCAGACTACTTTTTTGGAACTTGCTCAAAACTCAATTCTGATAGGCTGGGGCACCAACCCTGGCCCTAAGCCACAGCCCACCCGACTCGGTTTCTGGGTTCCAGACTACTTTTTTGGGACTTGCTCCAAACTCAATTCTGATGTGCTGACATGTGCCACCAGACCATAAGACACTTCACCACACTCTTTTCTTTGGAAAACAGACAACTTCATCAGGAAAAACCCTTATATCTCGCTCCCTGAAAGACATTGGAGGAAACTTTCACCACAGGGTCGTACAGACTGGGCTCCTCTATCAAATTCCAGTGCTATTACACTAGGATTAGGGTTAATTCCAAAAATCGAGTCTCAATTCCAAAAATCGAGTCTCAATTCCAAAAATCAAGTCTCAATTCCAAAAATCAAGTCTCAAACTCCTAACCGAGACTTGATATTTGGAATTGAGACTTGATTTTTGGAATTGAGACTCGATTTTTGGAATTGAGACTTGATTTTTGGAATTGAGGCTTGATTTTTGTTATTTTTGATCTCTGGGGCAAAGTAGGGTTGTGACTTGATGTCTGGAACTTGATATCTGGAATTCAGACTTAATACCTTGAACCCATTAGGTTTCACACTTGATATCTGGAATTCAGACTTGATATCTGGAACAAATTAGGGTTGGGACTTGATATCTGGAACTGGACGCCAAAAAAGCATTTTATTGCAATTCAATAACTTTAATGCACTTCCATGTCTTTAATAAAGCCACAATTTAATGCACTTCCATATCTTTAATGAAGCCACACCCTCCTGACTGGATTTTTGGACTTCAGACTACTTTTTTGGAACTTGCTCAAAACTCAATTCTGATAGGCTGGGGCACCAACCCTGGCCGTAAGCCACAGCCCACCCAACTCGGTTTCTGGGTTCCAGACTACTTTTTTGGAACTTGCTCCAACCTCAATTCTGATGTGCTGACATGTGCCACCAGACCATAAGACACTTCACCACACTCTTTTCTTTGGAAAACAGACAACTTCATCAGGAAAAACCCTTATATCTCGCTCCCTGAAAGACATTGGAGGAAACTTTCACCACAGGGTCGTGCAGACTGGGCTCCTCTATCAAATTCCAGTGCTATTACACTAGGATTAGGGTTAATTCCAAAAATCAAGTCTCAATTCCAAAAATCGAGTCTCAATTCCAAAAATCAAGTCTCAATTCCAAATATCAAGTCTCAATTCCAAAAATCGAGTCTCAATTCCAAAAATCAAGTCTCAAACTCCTAACCCTAATCCTAACCGAGACTTGATTTTTGGAATTGAGACTCGATTTTTGGAATTGAGACTTGATTTTTGGAATTGAGACTTGATTTTTGGAATTGAGACTTGATTTTTGGAATTGAGACTTGATTTTTGGAATTGAGGCTTGATTTTTGTTATTTTTGATCTCTGGGGCAAATTAGGGTTGGGACTTGATGTCTGGAACTTGATATCTGGAATTCAGACTTAATACCTTGAACCCATTAGGTTTCACACTTGATATCTGGAATTCAGACTTGATGTCTGGAACAAATTAGGGTTGGGGCTTGATATCTGGAACTGGACACCAAAAAAGCATTTTATTGCAATTCAATAACTTTAATGCACTTCCATATCTTTAAAAAAGCCACAGTTTAATGCACTTCCATATCTTTAATAAAGCCACACCCTCCAGACTGGATTTTTGGAATTGTGACTAGTTTTTTGGAACTTGCTCCAAACTCAACTCTGATAGGCTGGGGCACCAACCCTGGCCCTAAGGCACACCCCACCCGACTCGGTTTCTGGGTTCCAGACTACTTTTTTGGGACTTGCTCCAAACTCAATTCTGATGTGCTGACATGTGCCACCAGACCATAAGACACTTCACCACACTCTTTTCTTTGGAAAACAGACAACTTCATCAGGAAAAACCCTTATATCTCGCTCCCTGAAAGACATTGGAGGAAACTTTCACCACAGGGTCGTACAGACTGGGCTCCTCTATCAAATTCCAGTGCTATTACACTAGGATTAGGGTTAATTCCAAAAATCGAGTCTCAATTCCAAAAATCGAGTCTCAATTCCAAAAATCGAGTCTCAATTCCAAAAGTCAAGTCTCAAACTCCTAACCGAGACTTGATTTTTGGAATTGAGACTTGATTTTTGGAACTGAGACTCGATTTTTGGAATTGAGACTTGATTTTTGGAATTGAGGCTTGATTTTTGATATTTTTGATCTCTGGGGCAAATTAGGGTTGTCACTTGATGTCTGGAACTTGATATCTGGAATTCAGACTTAATATCTTGAACCCACTAGGGTTCACACTTGATATCTGGAATTCAGACTTGATATCTGGAGCAAAGTAGGGTTGTGACATGATGTCTGGACCCTGGACACCAAGAAAACATTTTATTGCAATTCAATAACTTTAATGCACTTCCATATCTTTAGTAAGCCAAAAAACCTTTAAAGAAATACAATAACATCAAACATTTCAAAACACACTTTTAATAGAACAGCATGGAACAGAAGGTCATGGGGACACTTTGGGCTTGTTCTCCCACAGCCCTAAATCCTCCTGGGGAAAGTTGTTAGGAGCATGTTTCAGGCCATTTGGAGTGTATCGGTGCCTGTTTTGGAGACATTTAAATTTGATATTGAACTCTTTTAGTTTGAGCCTAGGCTCGTAAGCCCCAACACCACGTCAAGGTAGAGTTCACGTTGGGGTTGTTAACACAATGTGGTTTTGTCTAAGCAATGGGTCGGGTTAGGACTCGTTCCGGAAATCGAGTCCAAAGTCCTAACCGAGTGATTTCCAGAGCCATTTCACCCACTTGAAAGCCAGAAAAGTCATTTCTGATGGGCTATTGTGTTTCAGCATCCCATATAAGCCCTGGGAGTGGGGGGAAAAAAAAAATTTTTTTGGATGAGTTTAGGCCCACGGTGTCGAGTAAAGGTATTAGGCCTTTGACCCATCTGTAGGGTCTGGCAACGAGGCCAATTTTTTTTTTTTCAAAAATACGTTAAATACGGTTACCCTGAGCACCATGCATCCTTTTTTGTACACATACAACTTTCAGCCTGCAATAGGGCTCGCTCTTAAGTGAAGGAGTTAGGGTTAGCGGGTTAGGGAAATAGACTTCATTTCCGGAATTAGGCCTATTGACAGTATCCTATACCTGGAACGAGGCCTAACCTTTCAAAAACATTTAACACTACAAGTCCCAGCATTTTTCTGTCTACCTAGAAGACCCACATAGGGGCCGTTTGGCCCGACCGCTTTTCCCTTATGCACTCCTTTTGTTATGGTAATGAGGCTGTTAGTGGCAGTGTGTGGGGGGAGGGGGTCACCCTTCACACACTTCACACTTCAGTGGTGAATTCATGTTGGCTGCTTCTGTGAGAATGAGGAATAAAAACACATTCTATTCTAAAATGTGAACATGTGAATGTCCCATGTGACCATAACATTTATCCCCATGGCAATTAATCAATTGAACAAGATATGGGAGATACATACTACACTCATACTTGTGTTAATGTACAAATGATTCCTTTTAACATTTCTAGCATTGATTGATGCCTCTGACCAGTGGTCTGTATTTATTTACACGTTTTGCTATTTATTGTGTTGTGATGGGTTTTTTTATTGTATGTGTTTTTTGTCACTCTGCTGTGCTGTAAGACAAATTGCCTTTTTTAAGGACATTAAAGCTTTCAACTCAAGTCAAGACGAGTCATAACGACTCATGTGACTGCAACCAGACAATTGTTTGATGGATAAATACCTCAGTGCACATGGACTATCGCTTCAGTTCCCTCAAGAATTTTGTGGTGAAAGAAGCTCCTCTCCAAGGAACGAAGATGCAGAGATTCAACAGCCATTGGAAATGATCCTGGATGGAGCAAACCCTTGCGACAAGTTCAAGTGGCTCCAGCCGTGTGCCACTATCAGCCACATTTCCATAACAAAATGAGTGTCCAGAGGGGGGACTTGAGGCCAATTGGCCCTCTTGTGGGTTTTCTAGGTAAAAAGGCCAAATGGCCCCTCTCTGGGAAAAAAATCATGTCTCCAAAATAGGTAGGGTTAGCGGGTTAGGGAAATAGACTTGATTTCCGGAATTAGGCCTATTGACAGTATCCTATACCCGGAACGAGGCCTAACCTTTCACAAAAACATTTTTTTAAAAATCATGTCTCCAAAATAGGTAGACTCCAAATGGGCTGAAACCTGCTCCTAACACCTTCCCCTGGGAAGTTTTTTGGCAAGTGGGACTTGGGCAAATTTTCACTACCGGCCTTCCATTGAAATGAATGGGTTAGGGTTTGTTTTTGAATAACTCTGAAACTAAAGGTCCTACGGCTTCGCGGATGCGTCGGCCACGATCGGGGACCACGACTTAGTGTGTGCGACGATTTTGAAGCCGCGGGGACATTCGGGTAATTTTTCACGAATATTTTTACACTTTTTTTCTGACCTGTGACCTTTGGGTGTATCTCAGGACAGGAAGGTGCTAGAGACTCGGTTCCGAGTCAGGCGCGCTCGGCGCCCTCGATTTAGGGGGGGTAGACTTGATTCTGGGTCAATAGCACCTTTTCCTGATTTTTTTGTGAATATTTCCAACAATTTTTACGAGGCCTTTTGCCGAGTGCGTTTCGGGCCGCCGTTCCGGACAGGAAGGTCGTACGGACGTCAGACAAGTATCCCCCGTTTCGTCTCGCTTAGGGCTATCTACCGATAGGGGCGCGAGGCCCTAGCCCGAAAAGGCGGGCCGTGATTGGACGAAATCAAAATTCCAACCGGCAAGTCTAAGCAATGGGGTCGGGTTAGGACTCGTTCCGGACATCAAGTCCAAAGTCCTAACCGAGTGATTTCCAGAGTCATTTCCCCCACTTGAAAGTCAGAAAAGTCATTTCTGATGGGCTATTGTGTTTCACCATCCCATATAAGCCCTGGGAGTGGGGAAAAAATAAAAATAAAAATTGGATGATTTTAGGCCCACGGTGTCGAGTAAGGGTATTAGGCCTTGGACGTAGGGTCTGGCGACGAGGCCGATTTTTTTTTTTCAAAAATCCATTAAATATGGTTACCCTGAGCCCCACGCATCCTCTTTGTACACATACACCTTTCAGCCTGCAAAAGGGCTGGCTCTGAAGTGAAGGAGTCAGGGTTAGCGGGTTAGGGAAATAGACTTCATTTCCGGAATTAGGCCTATTGACAGTATCCTATACCCGGAACGAGGCCTAACCTTTCAAAAACATTTTTTAAAAAATCATGTTGCAGTTGCAAAGAGAATTTACTACTAACGCAAACTTTACAGCACATCAGGGAAAAAAGGACAAAAAAGGCTACCGGTAAACCCACTGAACTTTTTTATATGCAAACGCTGCGCTCGCAGTAATCCGTGGGCATGACAAATGTTTGTTCCTTACCTGTGATTGGTTTAAACTTTCTTTCTCAGTGGTGTGTAGTAAAATATCTTCAGTTAAAGTGAACAAACTGCCTGTGAAAGGGCTAATGGTTAAAATGGTTCTTACTTTACAACTGGTTTTCTGTTCAGTTATATTTGTTCAGCAACATATTACCTGAATGATTACAAATTGTTAAAATATACTTAATTTACCTTATACATAAATATTTATATATTGTTGCCTAATTAACTTGGGTTTTGTTATAGAAAAACAAGCATTTATTCATACATGCTTTGTTGTAGAAAAACAGGCATTTATTCATACATTTATTTTATGTTTGTATGTTTAAAGGTTTTTAACCTTCTAGCTTCTACTTCTGATTCTGGTTCTATGTTTTGTTCTGGGAAAACCCACTACTACCACAATTATACTATAACGTCAGTTCCACTGAAAACCAATAAAATACAAGACGAGTGGAATGCTGTGTCCGAGTCCTTCCCTTTCAAGTGTGGGAAACCCTGATGCTCACATACACTTGACAGACCCTGTGTTTGACTTACATCTCTGTTGTTGTTGTGAAAAGTAGTGTGGGGGAAGGGCATCAGCAGCAGAGAGCTTCTGTGTGGGTGGGGAGGGGCAATAGCAGCAGAGAGCTTCTTCTAAGAGCATTTCTTTGACAAGACCCAGACTGGATTTTCCAAAAAAACACCTTGGCGGCGTGGCTTAGGGTCCTAGGGCGTGTTCCAGCACGTCAAAATTGAGTTTGGACCAGGATAGGACATTGGACTTCAATACCAGAATTAGGCCTATTGACAGTATCCTATACCCGGAACGAGGCCTAACCGTTCAAAAACATTTTAAAAAAAAATCATGTATCCAAAATAGGTAGACTCCAAATGGGCTGAAACGTGCTCCTAACATCTTCCCCCGGGAAGTTCTTTGGCAAGTGGGACTTGGGAAGTTTTCACGACTGGCCTTCCATTGAAATGAATGGGTTAGTGTTTGTTTTTGAATAACTCTGAAACTAAAGGACCTACGGCTTCGCGGACACCTCAGCCACGATCGGGGACCCCGAGTTAGGGTGTGTGACGATTTTGAAGCAGCGGGGACATTCGGGTTATTTTTCACGAATATTTTTACACTTTTTTTCTGACCTGTGACCTTTGGGTGTATCTCAGGACAGGAAGGTGCTAGAGACTCGGTTCAAAGTCAGGCGCGCTCAGTGCCCTCGATTTAGGGGGGGTAGACTCGATTCCGGGTCAATACCACCTTTTCCTGATTTTTTTGTGAATATTTCCAACTATTTTTACGAGGCCTTTGGCCGAGTGCGTTTCGGGCCGCCGTTCCGGACAGGAAGGTCGTACGGACGTCAGACGAGTATCCCCCGTATCGTCTCGCTTAGGGCTATCTACCGATAGGGGCGCGAGGCCCTAGCCCAAAAAGGCGGGCCGTGATCGGACGAAATCAAAATTCCAACCGGCAAGTCTAAGCGATGGGGTCGGGTTAGGACTCGTTCCGGAAATCAAGTCCAAAGTCCTAACCGAGTGATTTCCAGAGTCATTTCCCCCACTTGAAAGTCAGAAAAGTCATTTCTGATGGGCTATTGTGTTTCACCATCCCATATAAGCCCTGGGAGTGGGGGGAAAAAAAATAAAAAATTTTGGATGATTTTAGGCCCACGGTGTCGAGTAAGGGTATTAGGCCTTGGACGTAGGGTCTGGCGACGAGGCCGATTTTATTTTTTTTCAAAAATCCGTTAAATATGGTTACCCTGAGCCCCACGCATCCTCTTTGTACACATACAACTTTCAGCCTGCAAAAGGGCTTGCTCTGAAGTGAAGGAGTCAGGGTTAGCGGGTTAGGGAAATAGACTTCATTTCCGGAATTAGGCCT
Source organism: Neoarius graeffei (assembly GCF_027579695.1). Lineage (NCBI taxonomy): Eukaryota > Metazoa > Chordata > Actinopteri > Siluriformes > Ariidae > Neoarius > Neoarius graeffei. The sequence continues at coordinate 81,239,747 of NC_083582.1, read as the reverse complement.
ATTGACAGTATCCTATTCCCGGAACGAGGCCTAACCTTTCAAATACATTTTTTAAAAATCATGTATCCAAAATAGGTAGACTCCAAATGGGCTGAAACATGCTCCTAACACCTTCCCCTGGGAAGTTCTTTGGCAAGTGGGACTTGGGAGGTTTTCACTACCGGCCTTCCATTGAAATGAACGGGTTAGTGTTTGTTTTTGAATAACTCTGAAACTAAAGGTCCTACGGCTTCGCGGACACCTCGGCCACGATCGGGGACCCCGAGTTAGGGGGTGGGACGAATCTGAAACCGCGGGGACATTCGGGTAATTTTTCACGAATATTTTTACACTTTTTTTCTGACCTGTGAGCTTTGGGCGTATCTCGGGACAGGAAGGTGCTAGACACTCGGTTCCGAGTCAGGCGCGCTCGGCGCCCTCGATTTAGGGGGGGTAGACCAGATTCCGGGTCGATGGCACCTCTTCCTGATTTTTTTGTGAATATTTCCGACTATTTTTACGAGGCCTTCGGCCTAGTGCGTTTCGGGCCGCCGTTCCGGACGGGAAGGTCGTACGGACGTCGGACGAGTATCCCCCGTTCCGTCTCGCTCGGGGCTATCTACCGATGGGGGCGCGAGGCCCTAGCCCGAAAAGGCGGTCCGTGATCGGACGAAATCAAAATTCCAACCGGCAAGTCTAAGCGATGGGGTCGGGTTAGGACTCGTTCCGGAAATCGAGTCCAAAGTCCTAACCGAGTGATTTCCAGAGCCATTTCACCCACTTGAAAGTCAGAAAAGTCATTTCTGATGGGCTATTGTGTTTCAGCATCCCATATAAGCCCTGGGAGTGGGGGGAAAAAAAATAAAAAATTTTGGATGATTTTAGGCCCACGGTGTCGAGTAAGGGTATTAGGCCTTGGACGTAGGGTCTGGCGACGAGGCCGATTTTTTTTTTCAAAAATCCGTTAAATACGGTTACCCTGAGCCCCACGCATCCTCTTTGTACACATACAACTGTCAGCCTGCAAAAGGGCTCACTCTGAAGTGAAGGAATCAGTGTTAGCGGGTTAGGGAAATAGACTTCATTTCCGGAACGAATCCTAACCTAACTCATTGCTTAGACATTGCCGGTTGGAATTTCATTTTCCCTCCAAAAACGGTCGATTTTTTTGGGCCTGGGTTTTGCGCCTTTGGGTATCGGTAGAGAGCCGGGTCTGTGCGGCCCTACGGTAAAAGTTTTCTCGGGTGTCTTTCGTGGACCGAGTTATGGGCCTTTTTTGGAATGATTTTGAATTGAATTTTGAAACGAATGGGTTAGGGTTTGTTTTCGAATAACTCTGAAACTAAAGGTCCTACGGCTTCGCGGACGTGTCGGCCACGATCGGGGACCCCGATTTAGGGCGCGCGACGATTTTGAAGCCGCCGGGACGTTCGGGTAATTTTTCACGAATATTTTTACACTTTTTTTCCGACCTTTCACCTTCGGGCGTATCTCGGGACGGGAAGGCGCTAGAGACTCGGTTCCGAGTCAGGCGCGCTCGGCGCCCTCGATTTAGGGGGGGTAGACTCGATTCCGGGTCGACGGCACCTCTTCCTGATTTTTTTGTGAATATTTCCGACTATTTTTACGAGGCCTTCGGCCTAGTGCGTTTCGGGCCGCCGTTCCGGACGGGAAGGTCGTACGGACGTCGGACGAGCATCCCCCGTTTCGTCTCGCTCGAGGCTATCTACCGACGGGGGCGCGAGGCCCTAGGCCGAAAAGGCGGGCCGCGATCGGACGAAATCGAAATTCCAACCTGCAAGTCTAAGCGATGGGGTCGGGTTAGGACTCGTTCCAGAAATCGAGTCCAAAGTCCTAACCGAGTGATTTCCAGAGCCGTTTCCCCCACTTGAAAAATAATTTCTGACATCGACCCGTGCGGCTCGATCGGACTCGGTGCGCTATTACGTTGCACGACCCCTTTTTCCCCATTCATTTATATGGGCTTCTTTGGAGATACGTGAGATCTCGCCAGCAGATGGAGGCAAAACACAAGCGATAATACTCTGCCTCTCGAATTCGGTTCCACAGGGAATCTTGGTGTGATTTTCTGGGGTCTCCTCACAGGGCCTGGCTAAGCGCGCTGCATCACTCTCGCGATTTCCCACAGGGGAATTGTCTAGTTATTATTATTCTTATTCTTCTTATTATTTTTTTTTCAAAAATCCATTAAATACGGTTGCCCTGAGCCCCACGCATCCTTTTTTGTAGACATACAACTTTCAGCCTGCAAAAGGGCTCGCTCTGAAGTGAAGGAGTGAGGGTTAGCGGGTTAGGGAAATAGACTTCGTTTCCTTGAATTAGGCCTATTTACTGTATCCTATACCCGGAACGAGGCCTAACCTTTCACAAAAACATTTTTTAAAAAATCATGTCTCCAAAATATGTGCCAAACGCCTCCAAATGGGCTGAAACGTGCTCCTAACACCTTCCCCTGGGAAGTTTTTTGGCAAGTGGGACTTGGCCGTTTCACCCACTTGAAAGTCAGAAAAGTCATTTCTGATGGGATATTGTGTTTCAGCATCCCATATAAGCCCTGGGAGTGGGGGAAAAAAAAAATTAAAGGGTTTCATTTCATCCAAAATCATTTTGGATGATTTTAGGCCCACGGTGTCGAGTAAGGGTATTAGGCCTTGGACGTAGGGTCTGGCGACGAGGCCGATTTTTTTTTTTCAAAAATCCGTTAAATACGGTTACCCTGAGCCCCCACGCATCCTCTTTTCCAACTGTTTTTACGGGCCTTCGGCCTAGGACGTTTCGGGCCGCCGTTCCGGACAGGAAGGTCGTACGGAGGTAGGACGAGTATCCCCCGATTCGTCTCGCTCGGGGCTATCTACCGATACCGCGTTTGTTACGGTTCGACCCCGTTTTAGGGGCGAGACGGTCGGACTTGATTTTTGGAACTCGGACTAGTTTTTTGGAACTCGTTCCCGGTTTCCCAAAAAAACGCTTCGGGGGAGTCGCCCGTGGTCCGGGGGCACGTCCCGTCGTATCGGAATCGAGTTTCGAGCGATATTTCAAAAAAGCGGTCTCGGATCCGGATGTCGGGTCGGGGGGGCGTGGCCTAGGGTCCGGGGGCGTGTCCCAGCCTATCAGAATCGAGTTTGGGGCGAGTTCCAAAAAACCAGTCCCAATTCCAAAAATCAAGTCCGGGGGGCGTGGCCTAGGGTCGGGGGGCGTGTCCCAGCCAATCAGAATCGAGTTTGGGGCAAGTTCCAAAAATCTAGTCCCAATTCCAAAAATCGAGTCCGGGGGGCGTGGCCTAGGGTCGGGGGGCGTGTCCCAGCCAATCAGAATTGAGTTTGGGGCAAGTTCCAAAAAACCAGTCCCAATTCCAAAAATCGAGTCCGGGGGGCGTGGCCTAGGGTCGGGGGGCGTGTCCCAGCCAATCAGAATCGAGTTTGGGGCAAGTTCCAAAAAACTAGTCCCAATTCCAAAAATCGAGTCCGGGGGGCGTGGCCTAGGGTCGGGGGGCGTGTCCCAGCCAATCAGAATCAGGTTTGGGGCAAGTTCCAAAAAACTAGTCCCAATTCCAAAAATCAAGTCTGGGGGGCGTGGCCTAGGGTCCCGGGGGGGTCCGCAGCCAATCAGAATCGAGTTTGGGGCAAGTTCCAAAAAACTAGTCTGGAGTCCAGAAAACAAGTCTCTAGTGTTAGAGCGCCACCTAGAGTCCAATATGCCCTCGGCCTAGCCGACTAAGCTAAGCTATCCCAATTCCACAAACTGTGTTCTTGGATTCCAACTTGCCATTACCGATGAATGGTCGCAGTCTGTCGTGACCGGTCGCGACGAAAAAATTCCAACTCCACAGTCCCCGCAATGGGGCCGGTTCCACAAATCAAGTCTATTTGCCTAACCCTAACCCTAACCCTAACCCTAACCCCTAACCCTAACCCTAACCCCTAACCCTAACCCTAACCCTAACCCTAACCCTAACCCTAACCCTAATTAGGCGGAGATAGGACAATAGACTCTTAAGGTGGAATTGGATTCCACAAATCGAGTCCGAAATTCCGAAAAGCCATTAAACGGTTTTCCTGTGGGCTGGGTCGCTTTTTGGGATTTTGCAGAGGGTTATTACAGATTTTATGACACCCTTGGAATTAATTTTGGACCTCCCCACGATTTTATACCGCGATAAACCCCCTTATCCCAAGTTCAGCTGCAGTACCGTTCCATGACACCAGGTGGCTATTTCCCAGACTTGATTTGTGGAATTGGCCCAAAATGGGGAAATTCCACTGCAGGGCCATGCAGACTGGTCTCCCCTGCCGCCCTGCAGGGTCTGTGGCCCAGACTCGACTTTTGGAATTGGGACTATGTTTTTGGAATTGATACCTGGGATCCTGGGGGGAATCTGCAGTCAGGGGCACCTGGGACCTCCCCTGGCCGAGCTATGGGCCTCCAAAGTCGGGCTGGGGCCTCGGACATGACCGCCCGTGCTGGTTCCCTGGGTGGAGGTCAGGGGCATCTGCCTGCCAAGCCTGGGGCTCCTGGGACCTCCCCTGGCCGAGCTATGGGCCTCCAAAGTCGGGCTCGGGCCTTGTGTATAACCGCCACCTGAGTGGAGCCCCACGGGGAATAACGGCCCCTGGCGGGGGGCTGCCCGGGCCTTCGGGTGCTGGTTCCCTGGGGAGAGGTCAGGGGCATCTGCCTGCCAAGTCTGGGGCTCCTGGGACCTCCCCTGGCCGAGATATGGGCCTCCAAAGTCGGGCTCGGGCCTTGTGTATAACCGCCACCTGAGTGGAGCCCCACGGGGAATAACGGCCCCTGTCGGGGGGCTGACCGGGCCTTCGGGTGCTGGTTCCCTGGGGAGAGGTCCCAGGCATCTGCCTGCCAAGTCTGGGGCTCCTGGGACCTCCCCTGGCCGAGATATGGGCCTCCAAAGTCGGGCTCGGGCCTTGTGTATAACCGCCACCTGAGTGGGGCCCCACGGGGAATAACGGCCCCTGGCGGGGTGCTGCCCGGGCCTTCGGGTGCTGGTTCCCTGGGGAGAGGTCCCAGGCATCTGCCTGCCAAGTCTGGGGCTCCTGGGACCTCCCCTGGCCGAGCTATGGGCCTCCAAGTTGGGGCTCGGGCCTTGTGTATAACCGCCACCTGTGTGGAGCCCCACGGGGAATAACGGCCCCTGGCGGGGGGCTGCCCGGGCCTTCGGGTGCTGGTTCCCTGGGGAGAGGTCCCAGGCATCAGCCTGCCGAGTCTGGGGCTCCTGGGACCTCCCCTGGCCGAGCTATGGGCCTCCATGGTCTGGCTGAGGCCTTGTATAAAACAGCCAACTGAGTGGGGCCCCACGGGGGATAGCGTCCCCTGGCTGGGGGCTTCCCGTGCTGGTTCCCTGGGTGGAGGTCAGGGGCATCTGCCTGCCAAGTCTGGGGGTCCTGGGACCTCCCCTGGCCGAGCTAGGGGCCTCCAAGTTGGGGCTTGGGCCTTGTGTATAACCACCACCTGAGTGGAGCCCCACGGGGAATAACGGCCCCTGGCTGGGGGCTGCCCGGGCCTTCCCGTGCTGGTTCCCTGGGGAGAGGTCCCAGGCATCAGCCTGCCAAGTCTGGGGCTCCTGGGACCTCCCCTGGCCGAGTTATGGGCCTCCATGGTCTGGCTCAGGCCTTGTATAAAACAGCCAACTGAGTGGGGCCCCACGGGGGATAGCGTCCCCTGGCTGGGGGCTTCCCATGCTGGTTCCCTGGGTGGAGGTCAGGGGCATCTGCCTGCCAAGTCTGGGGGTCCTGGGAGGTCCCCTGGCCGAGCTAGGGGCCTCCAAGTTGGGGCTTGGGCCTTGTGTATAACCACCACCTGAGTGGAGCCCCACGGGGAATAACGGCCCCTGGCTGGGGGCTGCCCGGGCCTTCCCGTGCTGGTTCCCTGGGGAGAGGTCCCAGGCATCAGCCTGCCAAGTCTGGGGCTCCTGGGACCTCCCCTGGCCGAGCTATGGGCCTCCATGGTCTGGCTGAGGCCTTGTATAAAACAGCCAACTGAGTGGGGCCCCACGGGGGATAGCGTCCCCTGGCTGGGGGCTTCCCATGCTGGTTCCCTGGGTGGAGGTCAGGGGCATCTGCCTGCCAAGTCTGGGGGTCCTGGGACCTCCCCTGGCCGAGCTAGGGGCCTCCAAGTTGGGGCTTGGGCCTTGTCTATAACCACCACCTGTGTGGAGCCCCACGGGGAATAACGGCCCCTGGCTGGGGGCTGCCCGGGCCTTCCCGTGCTGGTTCCCTGGGGAGGGGTCCCAGGCATCAGCCTGCCAAGCCTGGGGCTCCTGGGACCTCTCCTGGCCGAGCTATGGGCCTCCAAGTTGGGGCTTGGGCCTTGTGTATAACCACCACCTGTGTGGAGCCCCACGGGGAATAACGGCCCCTGGCTGGGGGCTGCCCGGGCCTTCCCGTGCTGGTTCCCTGGGTGGAGGTCAGGGGCATCTGCCTGCCAAGCCTGGGGCTCCTGGGACCTCCCCTGGCCGAGCTATGGGCCACCAAGTTGGGGCTTGGGCCTTGTGTATAACCACCACCTGAGTGGAGCCCCACGGGGAATAACGGCCCCTGGCTGGGGGCTGCCCGGGCCTTCCCGTGCTGGTTCCCTGGGTGGAGGTCCCAGGCATCAGCCTGCCAAGCCTGGGGCTCCTGGGACCTCCCCTGGCCGAGCTATGGGCCTCCAAGTTGGGGCTCGGGCCTTGTATCGAACCTCCGACTGAGTGGGGCCCCACGGGGGATAGCGTCCCCTGGCTGGGGGCTTCCCCTGCTGGTTCCCTGGGTGGAGGTCGGGGGCATCTGCCTGTAAAGTCTGGGGGTCCTGGGAGGTCCCCTGGCCGAGCTAGGGGCCTCCAAAATCGGACTGGATATCTGGAATCCTGGTGGAATCTGCAGTCTGGGGCTGCTCAGTTATACCATGGGCAGATATAATATGGGCAGTTATACCATAGGCAGTTATACCATGGGATTCAGGCTAGGGCAAAAACTTAGACAGGGTGGATGGACCAGGGACTCTTCCCCCTGTCCATGCCCGATTAGGAGAGCTCTCTGCTGGGAGGAGGGAGACTGCATCCCCCCCTGGAAGTGCTGCTGCGCACCTGGTGCTGCTGAGAGGTGCCATCGGGATACAGGGGATGAGTGGGCCTGGGAACCCATTGAGACTTGATTCATGGAATCCTGGGTCTACCGTCCCCCTGGCTGGGGGCTGCCCGGGCCTTCCCGTGCTGGTTCCCTGGGTGGAGGTCAGGGGCATCTGCCTATGAGGTCTGGGGGTCCTGGGAGGTCCCCTGGCCGAGCTAGGGGCCTCCAAATCGGACTTGATATCTGGAATCCTGGGGGAACCTGCAGTCAGGGGCACCTGGGAGCTCCCCTGGCCGAGCTATGGGCCTCCGAGGGCGGGCTGCTCAGTTATACCATGGGCAGTTATACCATGGAATTCAGACATGGCCAAAATCTTAGACATGGTGGATGGACCAGGGCACTCTTCCCCCTGGCCGTGCCCGAGGAGGAGAGCTCTCTCCTGGGAGGAGGGCGACTGCATCCCCCCCTGGAAGTGCTGTTGCGCACCTGGTGGTGCTGAGAGGTGCCATCAGGATACAGGTGATGAGTGGGCTTGGGGAACCCACTGAGGCTTAATATCTGGTATCCTGGGGCTGACGTCCCCTGGCTGGGGGCTGCCCGGGCCTTCCCATGCTGGTTCCCTGGGGAGAGGTGAGAGGCATCTGCCTGTAAAGTCTGGGGGTCCTGGGAGGTCCCCTGGCCGAGCTATGGGCCTCCAAAGTCGGACTTGATATCTGGAATCCTGGGGCTGGCATCCCCTGGCTGGGGGCTGCCCGGGCCTTCCTGTGCTGGTTCCCTGGGTGGAGGTCAGGGGCATCTGCCTGCCAAGTCTGGGGGTCCTGGGAGGTCCCCTGGCCGAGCTATGGGCCTCCAAAGTCGGACTTGATATCTGGAATCCTGGGGCTGGCATCCCCTGGCTGGGGGCTGCCCGGGCCTTCCTGTGCTGGTTCCCTGGGTGGAGGTCAGGGGCATCTGCCTGCCAAGTCTGGGGGTCCTGGGAGGTCCCCTGGCCGAGCTATGGGCCTCCAAAGTCGGACTTGATATCTGGAATCCTGGGGCTGGCGTCCCCTGGCTGGGGGCTGCCCGGGCCTTCCTGTGCTGGTTCCCTGGGTGGAGGTCAGGGGCATCTGCCTGCCAAGTCTGGGGGTCCTGGGAGGTCCCCTGGCCGAGCTATGGGCCTCCAAAGTCGGACTCGATATCTGGAATCCTGGGGCTGGCGTCCCCTGGCTGGGGGCTGCCCGGGCCTTCCCGTGCTGGTTCCCTGGGTGGAGGTCAGGGGCATCTGCCTGCCAAGTCTGGGGGTCCTGGGAGGTCCCCTGGCCGAGCTATGGGCCTCCAATGTCGGACTTGATATCTGGAATCCTGGGGCTGGCGTCCCCTGGCTGGGGGCTGCCCGGGCCTTCCTGTGCTGGTTCCCTGGGTGGAGGTCAGGGGCATCTGCCTGCCAAGTCTGGGGGTCCTGGGAGGTCCCCTGGCCGAGCTATGGGCCTCCAAAGTCGGACTCGATATCTGGAATCCTGGGGCTGACGTCCCCTGGCTGGGGGCTGCCCGGGCCTTCCCGTGCTGGTTCCCTGGGGAGAGGTGAGAGGCATCTGCCTGTAAAGTCTGGGGGTCCTGGGAGGTCCCCTGGCCGAGCTATGGGCCTCCAAAGTCGGACTTGATATCTGGAATCCTGGGGCTGGCATCCCCTGGCTGGGGGCTGCCCGGGCCTTCCTGTGCTGGTTCCCTGGGTGGAGGTCAGGGGCATCTGCCTGCCAAGTCTGGGGGTCCTGGGAGGTCCCCTGGCCGAGCTATGGGCCTCCAAAGTCGGACTTGATATCTGGAATCCTGGGGCTGGCGTCCCCTGGCTGGGGGCTGCCCGGGCCTTCCTGTGCTGGTTCCCTGGGTGGAGGTCAGGGGCATCTGCCTGCCAAGTCTGGGGGTCCTGGGAGGTCCCCTGGCCGAGCTATGGGCCTCCAAAGTCGGACTCGATATCTGGAATCCTGGGGCTGGCGTCCCCTGGCTGGGGGCTGCCCGGGCCTTCCCGAGCTGGTTCCCTGGGTGGAGGTCAGGGGCATCTGCCTGCCAAGTCTGGGGGTCCTGGGAGGTCCCCTGGCCGAGCTATGGGCCTCCAATGTCGGACTTGATATCTGGAATCCTGTGGCTGGCGTCCCCTGGCTGGGGGCTGCCCGGGCCTTCCTGTGCTGGTTCCCTGGGTGGAGGTCAGGGGCATCTGCCTGCCAAGTCTGGGGGTCCTGGGAGGTCCCCTGGCCGAGCTATGGGCCTCCAAAGTCGGACTCGATATCTGGAATCCTGGGGCTGACGTCCCCTGGCTGGGGGCTGCCCGGGCCTTCCCGTGCTGGTTCCCTGGGGAGAGGTGAGAGGCATCTGCCTGTAAAGTCTGGGGGTCCTGGGAGGTCCCCTGGCCGAGCTATGGGCCTCCAAAGTCGGACTTGATATCTGGAATCCTGGGGCTAGCGTCCCCTGGCTGGGGGCTGCCCGGGCCTTCCTGTGCTGGTTCCCTGGGTGGAGGTCAGGGGCATCTGCCTGCCAAGTCTGGGGGTCCTGGGAGGTCCCCTGGCCGAGCTATGGGCCTCCAATGTCGGACTTGATATCTGGAATCCTGGGGCTGGCGTCCCCTGGCTGGGGGCTGCCCGGGCCTTCCCGTGCTGGTTCCCTGGGTGGAGGTCAGGGGCATCTGCCTGCCAAGTCTGGGGGTCCTGGGAGGTCCCCTGGCCGAGCTATGGGCCTCCAAAGTCGGACTCGATATCTGGAATCCTGGGGCTGACGTCCCCTGGCTGGGGGCTGCCCGGGCCTTCCCATGCTGGTTCCCTGGGGAGAGGTGAGAGGCATCTGCCTGTAAAGTCTGGGGGTCCTGGGAGGTCCCCTGGCCGAGCTATGGGCCTCCAAAGTCGGACTTGATATCTGGAATCCTGGGGCTGGCGTCCCCTGGCTGGGGGCTGCCCGGGCCTTCCTGTGCTGGTTCCCTGGGTGGAGGTCAGGGGCATCTGCCTGCCAAGTCTGGGGGTCCTGGGAGGTCCCCTGGCCGAGCTATGGGCCTCCAAAGTCGGACTCGATATCTGGAATCCTGGGGCTGACGTCCCCTGGCTGGGGGCTGCCCGGGCCTTCCCATGCTGGTTCCCTGGGGAGAGGTGAGAGGCATCTGCCTGTAAAGTCTGGGGGTCCTGGGAGGTCCCCTGGCTGAGCTATGGGCCTCCAAAGTCGGACTCGATATCTGGAATCCTGGGGCTGGCGTCCCCTGGCTGGGGGCTGCCCGGGCCTTCCCATGCTGGTTCCCTGGGGAGAGGTGAGAGGCATCTGCCTGTAAAGTCTGGGGGTCCTGGGAGGTCCCCTGGCCGAGCTATGGGCCTCCAAATTCGGACTCGATATCTGGAATCCTGGGGCTGGCGTCCCCTGGCTGGGGGCTGCCCGGGCCTTCCCGTGCTGGTTCCCTGGGTGGAGGTCAGGGGCATCTGCCTGCCAAGTCTGGGGGTCCTGGGAGGTCCCCTGGCCGAGCTATGGGCCTCCAAAGTCGGACTTGATATCTGTAATCCTGGGGCTGGCGTCCCCTGGCTGGGGGCTGCCCGGGCCTTCCCATGCTGGTTCCCTGGGGAGAGGTGAGAGGCATCTGCCTGCCAAGTCTGGGGCTCCTGGGAGCTCCCCTGGCCGAGCTATGGGCCTCCAAATTCGGGCTCGATATCTGGAATCCTGGGGCTAACGTCCCCTGGCTGGGGGCTGCCCCCCGTGCTGGTTCCCTGGGTGGAGGTCCCAGGCATCAGCCTGCCAAGCCTGGGGCTCCTCGGACCTACCCTGGCCGAGCTATGGGCCTCCAGGGGCGGGCTGCTCGGTTATACCATGGGCCAGTGCTACTGCTGAGGTTTACCATGGGCCAGCTCGACTGGCCAGCGGGGCTGAAGGTCCTTAATGCAGGGTGAGGAGGGCTTAAGTGTGGGTGCCCAGGACCGCCTGGTGCACTAGGCGTGGTGGACGGACCAGGGCGCCTCCAAAGTCGGGCTGCTCGGTTATACCATGGGCCAGTGCTACTGCTGAGGTTTACCATGGGCCAGCTCGACTGGCCAGCGGGGCTGAAGGTCCTTAATGCAGGGTGAGGAGGGCTTAAGTGTGGGTGCCCAGGACCGCCTGGTGCACTAGGCGTGGTGGACGGACCAGGGCGCCTCCAAAGTCGGGCTGCTCGGTTATACCATGGGCCAGTGCTACTGCTGAGGTTTACCATGGGCCAGCTCGACTGGCCAGCGGGGCTGAAGGTCCTTAATGCACGGTGAGGAGGGCTTAAGAGTGGGTGCCCAGGACCGCCTGGTGCGCCAGGTTAGGGTTAGCTGCCCGGGACTTCCAGGGGAGCCTGCCCCAGCCCTAAGTGGAGCTCCCCCGCCCTGGGAGTAGGGTTAGCTGCCCGGGACTTCCAGGGGAGCCTGCCCCAGCCCTAAGTGGAGCTCCCCAGCCCTGGGAGTAGGGTTAGCTGCCCGGGACTTCCAGGGGAGCCTGCCCCAGCCCTAAGTGGAGCTCCCCAGCCCTGGGAGTAGGGTTAGCTGCCCGGGACTTCCAGGGGAGCCTGCCCCAGCCCTAAGTGGAGCTCCCCAGCCCTGGGAGTAGGGTTAGCTGCCCGGGACTTCCAGGGGAGCCTGCCCCAGCCCTAAGTGGAGCTCCCCCGCCCTGGGAGTAGGGTTAGCTGCCCGGGACTTCCAGGGGAGCCTGCCCCAGCCCTAAGTGGAGCTCCCCAGCCCTGGGAGTAGGGTTAGCTGCCCGGGACTTCCAGGGGAGCCTGCCCCAGCCCTAAGTGGAGCTCCCCAGCCCTGGGAGTAGGGTTAGCTGCCCGGGACTTCCAGGGGAGCCTGCCCCAGCCCTAAGTGGAGCTCCCCAGCCCTGGGAGTAGGGTTAGCTGCCCGGGACTTCCAGGGGAGCCTGCCCCAGCCCTAAGTGGAGCTCCCCAGCCCTGGGAGTAGGGTTAGCTGCCCGGGACTTCCAGGGGAGCCTGCCCCAGCCCTAAGTGGAGCTCCCCAGCCCTGGGAGTAGGGTTAGCTGCCCGGGACTTCCAGGGGAGCCTGCCCCAGCCCTAAGTGGATCTCCCCCGCCCTGGGAGTAGGGTTAGCTGCCCGGGACTTCCAGGGGAGCCTGCCCCAGCCCTAAGTGGAGCTCCCCAGCCCTGGGAGTAGGGTTAGCTGCCCGGGACTTCCAGGGGAGCCTGCCCCAGCCCTAAGTGGAGCTCCCCAGCCCTGGGAGTAGGGTTAGCTGCCCGGGACTTCCAGGGGAGCCTGCCCCAGCCCTAAGTGGAGCTCCCCAGCCCTGGGAGTAGGGTTAGCTGCCCGGGACTTCCAGGGGAGCCTGCCCCAGTCCTAAGTGGAGCTCCCCCGCCCTGGGAGTATGGTTACCTGCCCGGGACTTCCAGGGGAGGCTGCCCCAGCCCCGAGTGGAGCTCCCCCAGCCTGGGACTTCCAGGGAGGCTGCCCCAGCCCCGAGTGGAGCTCCCCCAGCCTGGGACTTCCAGGGGAGGCTGCCCCAGCCCCGAGTGGAGCTCCCCCAGCCTGGGACTTCCAGGGAGGCTGCCCCAGCCCCGAGTGGAGCTCCCCCAGCCTGGGACTTCCAGGGGAGGCTGCCCCAGCCCTAAGTGGAGCTCCCCAGCCCTGGGAGTAGGGTTAGCTGCCCGGGACTTCCAGGGGAGGCTGCCCCAGCCCCGAGTGCTGCTCCCCCAGCCTGGGACTTCCAGGGGAGGCTGCCCCAGCCCCGAGTGGAGCTCCCCCAGCCTGGGACTTCCAGGGGAGGCTGCCCCAGCCCCAAGTGGAGCTCCCCCAGCCTGGGACTTCCAGGGGAGGCTGGCCCAGGGCTCCAGCGGTCTTCCCCAGCCCATCAGAGTCACTTTTGGGGCAATTTCCCAAAAAGTGGTCCCAGTCCAAAAACCAAGTCCCTGGGGCCTGGCCCAGGGCTCCAGGGGCCTTCCCCAGCCCTTCAGGGTCACTTTCTGGGCAAGTTCCAAAAATCAAGTCTGGGTTCCAAAAATCAAGTCCCTGGGGCCTGGCCCAGGGCTCCAGGGGCCTTCCCCAGCCCATCAGAGTCACTTTCTGGGCAAGTTCCAAGAATCAAGTCTGGGTTCCAAAAATCAAGTCCCTGGGGCTCCAGGGGCCTTCCCCAGCCCATCAGAGTCACTTTTGGGGCAAGTTCCAAAAATCAAGTCTGGGTTCCAAAAGTCAAGTCCCTGGGGCCTGGCCCAGGGCTCCAGGGGCCTTCCCCGGCCCATCAGAGTCACTTTCTGGGCAAATTCCAAAAATCGAGTCTGGATTCCAAGAATCGAGTCCCTGGGGAAAAAGGCAATTCTGGGTTCCAGAAGTCATGTCTCCTGTCCCAGCCTACCCCCTAGAGTCCAACAGACCCAGATCCTAGCCGATTATGCTAAGCTAGCCAAATTCCCAGGACTAGATTCTTGGATTCCAACTTGCCATTACGGATGAACGGTTGCAATCCGTTGTGACCGCTCACATCGGTTTGCGTCCAAATCTGCAGTCCCGTCAATGGGGAGCATTCCACAAATCGAGTCCATTCGCCTAACCCTAACCCTAACCCCTAACCCCTAACCCTAACCCTAACCCTAACCCTAACCCTAATTAGGCGGAGATAGGACAATAGACTCTTAAGGTGGAATTGGATTCCACAAATCGAGTCCGAAATTCCGAAAAGCCATTAAACGGTTTTCCTGTGGGCTGGGTCGCTTTTTGGGATTTTGCAGAGGGTTATTACAGATTTTATGACACCCTTGGAATTAATTTTGGACCTCCCCACGATTTTATACCGCGATAAACCCCCTTATCCCAAGTTCAGCTGCAGTACCGTTCCATGACACCAGGTGGCTATTTCCCAGACTTGATTTGTGGAATTGGCCCAAAATGGGGAAATTCCACTGCAGGGCCATGCAGACTGGTCTCCCCTGCCGCCCTGCAGGGTCTGTGGCCCAGACTCGACTTTTGGAATTGGGACTATGTTTTTGGAATTGATACCTGGGATCCTGGGGGGAATCTGCAGTCAGGGGCACCTGGGACCTCCCCTGGCCGAGCTATGGGCCTCCAAAGTCGGGCTGGGGCCTCGGACATGACCGCCCGTGCTGGTTCCCTGGGTGGAGGTCAGGGGCATCTGCCTGCCAAGCCTGGGGCTCCTGGGACCTCCCCTGGCCGAGCTATGGGCCTCCAAAGTCGGGCTCGGGCCTTGTGTATAACCGCCACCTGAGTGGAGCCCCACGGGGAATAACGGCCCCTGGCGGGGGGCTGCCCGGGCCTTCGGGTGCTGGTTCCCTGGGGAGAGGTCAGGGGCATCTGCCTGCCAAGTCTGGGGCTCCTGGGACCTCCCCTGGCCGAGATATGGGCCTCCAAAGTCGGGCTCGGGCCTTGTGTATAACCGCCACCTGAGTGGAGCCCCACGGGGAATAACGGCCCCTGTCGGGGGGCTGACCGGGCCTTCGGGTGCTGGTTCCCTGGGGAGAGGTCCCAGGCATCTGCCTGCCAAGTCTGGGGCTCCTGGGACCTCCCCTGGCCGAGATATGGGCCTCCAAAGTCGGGCTCGGGCCTTGTGTATAACCGCCACCTGAGTGGGGCCCCACGGGGAATAACGGCCCCTGGCGGGGTGCTGCCCGGGCCTTCGGGTGCTGGTTCCCTGGGGAGAGGTCCCAGGCATCTGCCTGCCAAGTCTGGGGCTCCTGGGACCTCCCCTGGCCGAGCTATGGGCCTCCAAGTTGGGGCTCGGGCCTTGTGTATAACCGCCACCTGTGTGGAGCCCCACGGGGAATAACGGCCCCTGGCGGGGGGCTGCCCGGGCCTTCGGGTGCTGGTTCCCTGGGGAGAGGTCCCAGGCATCAGCCTGCCGAGTCTGGGGCTCCTGGGACCTCCCCTGGCCGAGCTATGGGCCTCCATGGTCTGGCTGAGGCCTTGTATAAAACAGCCAACTGAGTGGGGCCCCACGGGGGATAGCGTCCCCTGGCTGGGGGCTTCCCGTGCTGGTTCCCTGGGTGGAGGTCAGGGGCATCTGCCTGCCAAGTCTGGGGGTCCTGGGACCTCCCCTGGCCGAGCTAGGGGCCTCCAAGTTGGGGCTTGGGCCTTGTGTATAACCACCACCTGAGTGGAGCCCCACGGGGAATAACGGCCCCTGGCTGGGGGCTGCCCGGGCCTTCCCGTGCTGGTTCCCTGGGGAGAGGTCCCAGGCATCAGCCTGCCAAGTCTGGGGCTCCTGGGACCTCCCCTGGCCGAGTTATGGGCCTCCATGGTCTGGCTCAGGCCTTGTATAAAACAGCCAACTGAGTGGGGCCCCACGGGGGATAGCGTCCCCTGGCTGGGGGCTTCCCATGCTGGTTCCCTGGGTGGAGGTCAGGGGCATCTGCCTGCCAAGTCTGGGGGTCCTGGGAGGTCCCCTGGCCGAGCTAGGGGCCTCCAAGTTGGGGCTTGGGCCTTGTGTATAACCACCACCTGAGTGGAGCCCCACGGGGAATAACGGCCCCTGGCTGGGGGCTGCCCGGGCCTTCCCGTGCTGGTTCCCTGGGGAGAGGTCCCAGGCATCAGCCTGCCAAGTCTGGGGCTCCTGGGACCTCCCCTGGCCGAGCTATGGGCCTCCATGGTCTGGCTGAGGCCTTGTATAAAACAGCCAACTGAGTGGGGCCCCACGGGGGATAGCGTCCCCTGGCTGGGGGCTTCCCATGCTGGTTCCCTGGGTGGAGGTCAGGGGCATCTGCCTGCCAAGTCTGGGGGTCCTGGGACCTCCCCTGGCCGAGCTAGGGGCCTCCAAGTTGGGGCTTGGGCCTTGTCTATAACCACCACCTGTGTGGAGCCCCACGGGGAATAACGGCCCCTGGCTGGGGGCTGCCCGGGCCTTCCCGTGCTGGTTCCCTGGGGAGGGGTCCCAGGCATCAGCCTGCCAAGCCTGGGGCTCCTGGGACCTCTCCTGGCCGAGCTATGGGCCTCCAAGTTGGGGCTTGGGCCTTGTGTATAACCACCACCTGTGTGGAGCCCCACGGGGAATAACGGCCCCTGGCTGGGGGCTGCCCGGGCCTTCCCGTGCTGGTTCCCTGGGTGGAGGTCAGGGGCATCTGCCTGCCAAGCCTGGGGCTCCTGGGACCTCCCCTGGCCGAGCTATGGGCCACCAAGTTGGGGCTTGGGCCTTGTGTATAACCACCACCTGAGTGGAGCCCCACGGGGAATAACGGCCCCTGGCTGGGGGCTGCCCGGGCCTTCCCGTGCTGGTTCCCTGGGTGGAGGTCCCAGGCATCAGCCTGCCAAGCCTGGGGCTCCTGGGACCTCCCCTGGCCGAGCTATGGGCCTCCAAGTTGGGGCTCGGGCCTTGTATCGAACCTCCGACTGAGTGGGGCCCCACGGGGGATAGCGTCCCCTGGCTGGGGGCTTCCCCTGCTGGTTCCCTGGGTGGAGGTCGGGGGCATCTGCCTGTAAAGTCTGGGGGTCCTGGGAGGTCCCCTGGCCGAGCTAGGGGCCTCCAAAATCGGACTGGATATCTGGAATCCTGGTGGAATCTGCAGTCTGGGGCTGCTCAGTTATACCATGGGCAGATATAATATGGGCAGTTATACCATAGGCAGTTATACCATGGGATTCAGGCTAGGGCAAAAACTTAGACAGGGTGGATGGACCAGGGACTCTTCCCCCTGTCCATGCCCGATTAGGAGAGCTCTCTGCTGGGAGGAGGGAGACTGCATCCCCCCCTGGAAGTGCTGCTGCGCACCTGGTGCTGCTGAGAGGTGCCATCGGGATACAGGGGATGAGTGGGCCTGGGAACCCATTGAGACTTGATTCATGGAATCCTGGGTCTACCGTCCCCCTGGCTGGGGGCTGCCCGGGCCTTCCCGTGCTGGTTCCCTGGGTGGAGGTCAGGGGCATCTGCCTATGAGGTCTGGGGGTCCTGGGAGGTCCCCTGGCCGAGCTAGGGGCCTCCAAATCGGACTTGATATCTGGAATCCTGGGGGAACCTGCAGTCAGGGGCACCTGGGAGCTCCCCTGGCCGAGCTATGGGCCTCCGAGGGCGGGCTGCTCAGTTATACCATGGGCAGTTATACCATGGAATTCAGACATGGCCAAAATCTTAGACATGGTGGATGGACCAGGGCACTCTTCCCCCTGGCCGTGCCCGAGGAGGAGAGCTCTCTCCTGGGAGGAGGGCGACTGCATCCCCCCCCTGGAAGTGCTGTTGCGCACCTGGTGGTGCTGAGAGGTGCCATCAGGATACAGGTGATGAGTGGGCTTGGGGAACCCACTGAGGCTTAATATCTGGTATCCTGGGGCTGACGTCCCCTGGCTGGGGGCTGCCCGGGCCTTCCCATGCTGGTTCCCTGGGGAGAGGTGAGAGGCATCTGCCTGTAAAGTCTGGGGGTCCTGGGAGGTCCCCTGGCCGAGCTATGGGCCTCCAAAGTCGGACTTGATATCTGGAATCCTGGGGCTGGCATCCCCTGGCTGGGGGCTGCCCGGGCCTTCCTGTGCTGGTTCCCTGGGTGGAGGTCAGGGGCATCTGCCTGCCAAGTCTGGGGGTCCTGGGAGGTCCCCTGGCCGAGCTATGGGCCTCCAAAGTCGGACTTGATATCTGGAATCCTGGGGCTGGCATCCCCTGGCTGGGGGCTGCCCGGGCCTTCCTGTGCTGGTTCCCTGGGTGGAGGTCAGGGGCATCTGCCTGCCAAGTCTGGGGGTCCTGGGAGGTCCCCTGGCCGAGCTATGGGCCTCCAAAGTCGGACTTGATATCTGGAATCCTGGGGCTGGCGTCCCCTGGCTGGGGGCTGCCCGGGCCTTCCTGTGCTGGTTCCCTGGGTGGAGGTCAGGGGCATCTGCCTGCCAAGTCTGGGGGTCCTGGGAGGTCCCCTGGCCGAGCTATGGGCCTCCAAAGTCGGACTCGATATCTGGAATCCTGGGGCTGGCGTCCCCTGGCTGGGGGCTGCCCGGGCCTTCCCGTGCTGGTTCCCTGGGTGGAGGTCAGGGGCATCTGCCTGCCAAGTCTGGGGGTCCTGGGAGGTCCCCTGGCCGAGCTATGGGCCTCCAATGTCGGACTTGATATCTGGAATCCTGGGGCTGGCGTCCCCTGGCTGGGGGCTGCCCGGGCCTTCCTGTGCTGGTTCCCTGGGTGGAGGTCAGGGGCATCTGCCTGCCAAGTCTGGGGGTCCTGGGAGGTCCCCTGGCCGAGCTATGGGCCTCCAAAGTCGGACTCGATATCTGGAATCCTGGGGCTGACGTCCCCTGGCTGGGGGCTGCCCGGGCCTTCCCGTGCTGGTTCCCTGGGGAGAGGTGAGAGGCATCTGCCTGTAAAGTCTGGGGGTCCTGGGAGGTCCCCTGGCCGAGCTATGGGCCTCCAAAGTCGGACTTGATATCTGGAATCCTGGGGCTGGCATCCCCTGGCTGGGGGCTGCCCGGGCCTTCCTGTGCTGGTTCCCTGGGTGGAGGTCAGGGGCATCTGCCTGCCAAGTCTGGGGGTCCTGGGAGGTCCCCTGGCCGAGCTATGGGCCTCCAAAGTCGGACTTGATATCTGGAATCCTGGGGCTGGCGTCCCCTGGCTGGGGGCTGCCCGGGCCTTCCTGTGCTGGTTCCCTGGGTGGAGGTCAGGGGCATCTGCCTGCCAAGTCTGGGGGTCCTGGGAGGTCCCCTGGCCGAGCTATGGGCCTCCAAAGTCGGACTCGATATCTGGAATCCTGGGGCTGGCGTCCCCTGGCTGGGGGCTGCCCGGGCCTTCCCGAGCTGGTTCCCTGGGTGGAGGTCAGGGGCATCTGCCTGCCAAGTCTGGGGGTCCTGGGAGGTCCCCTGGCCGAGCTATGGGCCTCCAATGTCGGACTTGATATCTGGAATCCTGTGGCTGGCGTCCCCTGGCTGGGGGCTGCCCGGGCCTTCCTGTGCTGGTTCCCTGGGTGGAGGTCAGGGGCATCTGCCTGCCAAGTCTGGGGGTCCTGGGAGGTCCCCTGGCCGAGCTATGGGCCTCCAAAGTCGGACTCGATATCTGGAATCCTGGGGCTGACGTCCCCTGGCTGGGGGCTGCCCGGGCCTTCCCGTGCTGGTTCCCTGGGGAGAGGTGAGAGGCATCTGCCTGTAAAGTCTGGGGGTCCTGGGAGGTCCCCTGGCCGAGCTATGGGCCTCCAAAGTCGGACTTGATATCTGGAATCCTGGGGCTGGCGTCCCCTGGCTGGGGGCTGCCCGGGCCTTCCTGTGCTGGTTCCCTGGGTGGAGGTCAGGGGCATCTGCCTGCCAAGTCTGGGGGTCCTGGGAGGTCCCCTGGCCGAGCTATGGGCCTCCAATGTCGGACTTGATATCTGGAATCCTGGGGCTGGCGTCCCCTGGCTGGGGGCTGCCCGGGCCTTCCCGTGCTGGTTCCCTGGGTGGAGGTCAGGGGCATCTGCCTGCCAAGTCTGGGGGTCCTGGGAGGTCCCCTGGCCGAGCTATGGGCCTCCAAAGTCGGACTCGATATCTGGAATCCTGGGGCTGACGTCCCCTGGCTGGGGGCTGCCCGGGCCTTCCCATGCTGGTTCCCTGGGGAGAGGTGAGAGGCATCTGCCTGTAAAGTCTGGGGGTCCTGGGAGGTCCCCTGGCCGAGCTATGGGCCTCCAAAGTCGGACTTGATATCTGGAATCCTGGGGCTGGCGTCCCCTGGCTGGGGGCTGCCCGGGCCTTCCTGTGCTGGTTCCCTGGGTGGAGGTCAGGGGCATCTGCCTGCCAAGTCTGGGGGTCCTGGGAGGTCCCCTGGCCGAGCTATGGGCCTCCAAAGTCGGACTCGATATCTGGAATCCTGGGGCTGACGTCCCCTGGCTGGGGGCTGCCCGGGCCTTCCCATGCTGGTTCCCTGGGGAGAGGTGAGAGGCATCTGCCTGTAAAGTCTGGGGGTCCTGGGAGGTCCCCTGGCTGAGCTATGGGCCTCCAAAGTCGGACTCGATATCTGGAATCCTGGGGCTGGCGTCCCCTGGCTGGGGGCTGCCCGGGCCTTCCCATGCTGGTTCCCTGGGGAGAGGTGAGAGGCATCTGCCTGTAAAGTCTGGGGGTCCTGGGAGGTCCCCTGGCCGAGCTATGGGCCTCCAAATTCGGACTCGATATCTGGAATCCTGGGGCTGGCGTCCCCTGGCTGGGGGCTGCCCGGGCCTTCCCGTGCTGGTTCCCTGGGTGGAGGTCAGGGGCATCTGCCTGCCAAGTCTGGGGGTCCTGGGAGGTCCCCTGGCCGAGCTATGGGCCTCCAAAGTCGGACTTGATATCTGTAATCCTGGGGCTGGCGTCCCCTGGCTGGGGGCTGCCCGGGCCTTCCCATGCTGGTTCCCTGGGGAGAGGTGAGAGGCATCTGCCTGCCAAGTCTGGGGCTCCTGGGAGCTCCCCTGGCCGAGCTATGGGCCTCCAAATTCGGGCTCGATATCTGGAATCCTGGGGCTAACGTCCCCTGGCTGGGGGCTGCCCCCCGTGCTGGTTCCCTGGGTGGAGGTCCCAGGCATCAGCCTGCCAAGCCTGGGGCTCCTCGGACCTACCCTGGCCGAGCTATGGGCCTCCAGGGGCGGGCTGCTCGGTTATACCATGGGCCAGTGCTACTGCTGAGGTTTACCATGGGCCAGCTCGACTGGCCAGCGGGGCTGAAGGTCCTTAATGCAGGGTGAGGAGGGCTTAAGTGTGGGTGCCCAGGACCGCCTGGTGCACTAGGCGTGGTGGACGGACCAGGGCGCCTCCAAAGTCGGGCTGCTCGGTTATACCATGGGCCAGTGCTACTGCTGAGGTTTACCATGGGCCAGCTCGACTGGCCAGCGGGGCTGAAGGTCCTTAATGCAGGGTGAGGAGGGCTTAAGTGTGGGTGCCCAGGACCGCCTGGTGCACTAGGCGTGGTGGACGGACCAGGGCGCCTCCAAAGTCGGGCTGCTCGGTTATACCATGGGCCAGTGCTACTGCTGAGGTTTACCATGGGCCAGCTCGACTGGCCAGCGGGGCTGAAGGTCCTTAATGCACGGTGAGGAGGGCTTAAGAGTGGGTGCCCAGGACCGCCTGGTGCGCCAGGTTAGGGTTAGCTGCCCGGGACTTCCAGGGGAGCCTGCCCCAGCCCTAAGTGGAGCTCCCCCGCCCTGGGAGTAGGGTTAGCTGCCCGGGACTTCCAGGGGAGCCTGCCCCAGCCCTAAGTGGAGCTCCCCAGCCCTGGGAGTAGGGTTAGCTGCCCGGGACTTCCAGGGGAGCCTGCCCCAGCCCTAAGTGGAGCTCCCCAGCCCTGGGAGTAGGGTTAGCTGCCCGGGACTTCCAGGGGAGCCTGCCCCAGCCCTAAGTGGAGCTCCCCAGCCCTGGGAGTAGGGTTAGCTGCCCGGGACTTCCAGGGGAGCCTGCCCCAGCCCTAAGTGGAGCTCCCCCGCCCTGGGAGTAGGGTTAGCTGCCCGGGACTTCCAGGGGAGCCTGCCCCAGCCCTAAGTGGAGCTCCCCAGCCCTGGGAGTAGGGTTAGCTGCCCGGGACTTCCAGGGGAGCCTGCCCCAGCCCTAAGTGGAGCTCCCCAGCCCTGGGAGTAGGGTTAGCTGCCCGGGACTTCCAGGGGAGCCTGCCCCAGCCCTAAGTGGAGCTCCCCAGCCCTGGGAGTAGGGTTAGCTGCCCGGGACTTCCAGGGGAGCCTGCCCCAGCCCTAAGTGGAGCTCCCCCGCCCTGGGAGTAGGGTTAGCTGCCCGGGACTTCCAGGGGAGCCTGCCCCAGCCCTAAGTGGAGCTCCCCAGCCCTGGGAGTAGGGTTAGCTGCCCGGGACTTCCAGGGGAGCCTGCCCCAGCCCTAAGTGGAGCTCCCCCGCCCTGGGAGTAGGGTTAGCTGCCCGGGACTTCCAGGGGAGCCTGCCCCAGCCCTAAGTGGAGCTCCCCAGCCCTGGGAGTAGGGTTAGCTGCCCGGGACTTCCAGGGGAGCCTGCCCCAGCCCTAAGTGGAGCTCCCCAGCCCTGGGAGTAGGGTTAGCTGCCCGGGACTTCCAGGGGAGCCTGCCCCAGCCCTAAGTGGAGCTCCCCCGCCCTGGGAGTAGGGTTAGCTGCCCGGGACTTCCAGGGGAGCCTGCCCCAGCCCTAAGTGGAGCTCCCCAGCCCTGGGAGTAGGGTTACCTGCCCGGGACTTCCAGGGAGGCTGCCCCAGCCCCGAGTGGAGCTCCCCCAGCCTGGGACTTCCAGGGAGGCTGCCCCAGCCCCGAGTGGAGCTCCCCCAGCCTGGGACTTCCAGGGAAGGCTGCCCCAGCCCCGAGTGGAGCTCCCCCAGCCTGGGACTTCCAGGGAGGCTGCCCCAGCCCCGAGTGGAGCTCCCCCAGCCTGGGACTTCCAGGGGAGGCTGCCCCAGCCCTAAGTGGAGCTCCCCAGCCCTGGGAGTAGGGTTAGCTGCCCGGGACTTCCAGGGGAGGCTGCCCCAGCCCCGAGTGCTGCTCCCCCAGCCTGGGACTTCCAGGGGAGGCTGCCCCAGCCCCGAGTGGAGCTCCCCCAGCCTGGGACTTCCAGGGGAGGATGCCCCAGCCCCAAGTGGAGCTCCCCCAGCCTGGGACTTCCAGGGGAGGCTGGCCCAGGGCTCCAGCGGTCTTCCCCAGCCCATCAGAGTCACTTTTGGGGCAATTTCCCAAAAAGTGGTCCCAGTCCAAAAACCAAGTCCCTGGGGCCTGGCCCAGGGCTCCAGGGGCCTTCCCCAGCCCTTCAGGGTCACTTTCTGGGCAAGTTCCAAAAATCAAGTCTGGGTTCCAAAAATCAAGTCCCTGGGGCCTGGCCCAGGGCTCCAGGGGCCTTCCCCAGCCCATCAGAGTCACTTTCTGGGCAAGTTCCAAGAATCAAGTCTGGGTTCCAAAAATCAAGTCCCTGGGGCTCCAGGGGCCTTCCCCAGCCCATCAGAGTCACTTTTGGGGCAAGTTCCAAAAATCAAGTCTGGGTTCCAAAAGTCAAGTCCCTGGGGCCTGGCCCAGGGCTCCAGGGGCCTTCCCCGGCCCATCAGAGTCACTTTCTGGGCAAATTCCAAAAATCGAGTCTGGATTCCAAGAATCGAGTCCCTGGGGAAAAAGGCAATTCTGGGTTCCAGAAGTCATGTCTCCTGTCCCAGCCTACCCCCTAGAGTCCAACAGACCCAGATCCTAGCCGATTATGCTAAGCTAGCCAAATTCCCAGGACTAGATTCTTGGATTCCAACTTGCCATTACGGATGAACGGTTGCAATCCGTTGTGACCGCTCACATCGGTTTGCGTCCAAATCTGCAGTCCCGTCAATGGGGAGCGTTCCACAAATCGAGTCCATTCGCCTAACCCTAACCCTAACCCTAACCCTAACCTAACCCTAACCCTAACCCTAACCCTAACCCTAACCCCCCGTGCTGGTTCCCTGGGTGGAGGTCCCAGGCATCAGCCTGCCAAGCCTGGGGCTCCTCGGACCTACCCTGGCCGAGCTATGGGCCTCCAGGGGCGGGCTGCTCGGTTATACCATGGGCCAGTGCTACTGCTGAGGTTTACCATGGGCCAGCTCGACTGGCCAGCGGGGCTGAAGGTCCTTAATGCAGGGTGAGGAGGGCTTAAGTGTGGGTGCCCAGGACCGCCTGGTGCACTAGGCGTGGTGGACGGACCAGGGCGCCTCCAAAGTCGGGCTGCTCGGTTATACCATGGGCCAGTGCTACTGCTGAGGTTTACCATGGGCCAGCTCGACTGGCCAGCGGGGCTGAAGGTCCTTAATGCAGGGTGAGGAGGGCTTAAGTGTGGGTGCCCAGGACCGCCTGGTGCACTAGGCATGGTGGACGGACCAGGGCGCCTCCAAAGTCGGGCTGCTCGGTTATACCATGGGCCAGTGCTACTGCTGAGGTTTACCATGGGCCAGCTCGACTGGCCAGCGGGGCTGAAGGTCCTTAATGCACGGTGAGGAGGGCTTAAGAGTGGGTGCCCAGGACCGCCTGGTGCGCCAGGTTAGGGTTAGCTGCCCGGGACTTCCAGGGGAGCCTGCCCCAGCCCTAAGTGGAGCTCCCCCGCCCTGGGAGTAGGGTTAGCTGCCCGGGACTTCCAGGGGAGGCTGCCCCAGCCCTAAGTGGAGCTCCCCAGCCCTGGGAGTAGGGTTAGCTGCCCGGGACTTCCAGGGGAGCCTGCCCCAGCCCTAAGTGGAGCTCCCCAGCCCTGGGAGTAGGGTTAGCTGCCCGGGACTTCCAGGGGAGCCTGCCCCAGCCCTAAGTGGAGCTCCCCAGCCCTGGGAGTAGGGTTAGCTGCCCGGGACTTCCAGGGGAGCCTGCCCCAGCCCTAAGTGGAGCTCCCCCGCCCTGGGAGTAGGGTTAGCTGCCCGGGACTTCCAGGGGAGCCTGCCCCAGCCCTAAGTGGAGCTCCCCCGCCCTGGGAGTAGGGTTAGCTGCCCGGGACTTCCAGGGGAGCCTGCCCCAGCCCTAAGTGGAGCTCCCCAGCCCTGGGAGTAGGGTTAGCTGCCCGGGACTTCCAGGGGAGCCTGCCCCAGCCCTAAGTGGAGCTCCCCAGCCCTGGGAGTAGGGTTAGCTGCCCGGGACTTCCAGGGGAGCCTGCCCCAGCCCTAAGTGGAGCTCCCCAGCCCTGGGAGTAGGGTTAGCTGCCCGGGACTTCCAGGGGAGCCTGCCCCAGCCCTAAGTGGAGCTCCCCAGCCCTGGGAGTAGGGTTAGCTGCCCGGGACTTCCAGGGGAGCCTGCCCCAGCCCTAAGTGGAGCTCCCCCGCCCTGGGAGTAGGGTTAGCTGCCCGGGACTTCCAGGGGAGCCTGCCCCAGCCCTAAGTGGAGCTCCCCAGGCCTGGGAGTAGGGTTAGCTGCCCGGGACTTCCAGGGGAGCCTGCCCCAGCCCTAAGTGGAGCTCCCCAGCCCTGGGAGTAGGGTTAGCTGCCCGGGACTTCCAGGGGAGCCTGCCCCAGCCCTAAGTGGAGCTCCCCAGGCCTGGGAGTAGGGTTAGCTGCCCGGGACTTCCAGGGGAGCCTGCCCCAGCCCTAAGTGGAGCTCCCCAGCCCTGTGAGTAGGGTTAGCTGCCCGGGACTTCCAGGGAGGCTGCCCCAGCCCCGAGTGGAGCTCCCCC
The DNA here is from genome assembly GCF_027579695.1 of Neoarius graeffei. Lineage (NCBI taxonomy): Eukaryota > Metazoa > Chordata > Actinopteri > Siluriformes > Ariidae > Neoarius > Neoarius graeffei. The sequence goes on along the minus strand of NC_083582.1, from coordinate 81,214,751 downwards.
AGCCTGGGACTTCCAGGGGAGGCTGCCCCAGCCCCGAGTGGAGCTCCCCCAGCCTGGGACTTCCACGGAGGCTGCCCCAGCCCCGAGTGGAGCTCCCCCAGCCTGGGACTTCCAGGGGAGGCTGCCCCAGCCCTAAGTGGAGCTCCCCAGCCCTGGGAGTAGGGTTAGCTGCCCGGGACTTCCAGGGGAGGCTGCCCCAGCCCCGAGTGCTGCTCCCCCAGCCTGGGACTTCCAGGGGAGGCTGCCCCAGCCCCGAGTGGAGCTCCCCCAGCCTGGGACTTCCAGGGGAGGCTGCCCCAGCCCCAAGTGGAGCTCCCCCAGCCTGGGACTTCCAGGGGAGGCTGGCCCAGGGCTCCAGCGGTCTTCCCCAGCCCATCAGAGTCACTTTTGGGGCAATTTCCCAAAAACTGGTCCCAGTCCAAAAACCAAGTCCCTGGGGCCTGGCCCAGGGCTCCAGGGGCCTTCCCCAGCCCATCAGGGTCACTTTCTGGGCAAGTTCCAAAAATCAAGTCTGGGTTCCAAAAATCAAGTCCCTGGGGCCTGGCCCAGGGCTCCAGGGGCCTTCCCCAGCCCATCAGAGTCACTTTCTGGGCAAGTTCCAAGAATCAAGTCTGGGTTCCAAAAATCAAGTCCCTGGGGCTCCAGGGGCCTTCCCCAGCCCATCAGAGTCACTTTTGGGGCAAGTTCCAAAAATCAAGTCTGGGTTCCAAAAGTCAAGTCCCTGGGGCCTGGCCCAGGGCTCCAGGGGCCTTCCCCGGCCCATCAGAGTCACTTTCTGGGCAAATTCCAAAAATCGAGTCTGGATTCCAAGAATCGAGTCCCTGGGGAAAAAGGCAATTCTGGGTTCCAGAAGTCATGTCTCCTGTCCCAGCCTACCCCCTAGAGTCCAACAGACCCAGATCCTAGCCGATTATGCTAAGCTAGCCAAATTCCCAGGACTAGATTCTTGGATTCCAACTTGCCATTACGGATGAACGGTTGCAATCCGTTGTGACCGCTCACATCGGTTTGCGTCCAAATCTGCAGTCCCGTCAATGGGGAGCGTTCCACAAATCGAGTCCATTCGCCTAACCCTAACCCTAACCCTAACCCTAATTAGGCGGAGATAGGACAATAGACTCTTAAGGTGGAATTGGATTCCACAAATCGAGTCCGAAATTCCGAAAAGCCATTAAACGGTTTTCCTGTGGGCTGGGTCGCTTTTTGGGATTTTGCAGAGGGTTATTACAGATTTTATGACACCCTTGGAATTAATTTTGGACCTCCCCACGATTTTATACCGCGATAAACCCCCTTATCCCAAGTTCAGCTGCAGTACCGTTCCATGACACCAGGTGGCTATTTCCCAGACTTGATTTGTGGAATTGGCCCAAAATGGGGAAATTCCACTGCAGGGCCATGCAGACTGGTCTCCCCTGCCGCCCTGCAGGGTCTGTGGCCCAGACTCGACTTTTGGAATTGGGACTATGTTTTTGGAATTGATACCTGGGATCCTGGGGGGAATCTGCAGTCAGGGGCACCTGGGACCTCCCCTGGCCGAGCTATGGGCCTCCAAAGTCGGGCTGGGGCCTCGGACATGACCGCCCGTGCTGGTTCCCTGGGTGGAGGTCAGGGGCATCTGCCTGCCAAGCCTGGGGCTCCTGGGACCTCCCCTGGCCGAGCTATGGGCCTCCAAAGTCGGGCTCGGGCCTTGTGTATAACCGCCACCTGAGTGGAGCCCCACGGGGAATAACGGCCCCTGGCGGGGGGCTGCCCGGGCCTTCGGGTGCTGGTTCCCTGGGGAGAGGTCAGGGGCATCTGCCTGCCAAGTCTGGGGCTCCTGGGACCTCCCCTGGCCGAGATATGGGCCTCCAAAGTCGGGCTCGGGCCTTGTGTATAACCGCCACCTGAGTGGAGCCCCACGGGGAATAACGGCCCCTGTCGGGGGGCTGACCGGGCCTTCGGGTGCTGGTTCCCTGGGGAGAGGTCCCAGGCATCTGCCTGCCAAGTCTGGGGCTCCTGGGACCTCCCCTGGCCGAGATATGGGCCTCCAAAGTCGGGCTCGGGCCTTGTGTATAACCGCCACCTGAGTGGGGCCCCACGGGGAATAACGGCCCCTGGCGGGGTGCTGCCCGGGCCTTCGGGTGCTGGTTCCCTGGGGAGAGGTCCCAGGCATCTGCCTGCCAAGTCTGGGGCTCCTGGGACCTCCCCTGGCCGAGCTATGGGCCTCCAAGTTGGGGCTCGGGCCTTGTGTATAACCGCCACCTGTGTGGAGCCCCACGGGGAATAACGGCCCCTGGCGGGGGGCTGCCCGGGCCTTCGGGTGCTGGTTCCCTGGGGAGAGGTCCCAGGCATCAGCCTGCCGAGTCTGGGGCTCCTGGGACCTCCCCTGGCCGAGCTATGGGCCTCCATGGTCTGGCTGAGGCCTTGTATAAAACAGCCAACTGAGTGGGGCCCCACGGGGGATAGCGTCCCCTGGCTGGGGGCTTCCCGTGCTGGTTCCCTGGGTGGAGGTCAGGGGCATCTGCCTGCCAAGTCTGGGGGTCCTGGGACCTCCCCTGGCCGAGCTAGGGGCCTCCAAGTTGGGGCTTGGGCCTTGTGTATAACCACCACCTGAGTGGAGCCCCACGGGGAATAACGGCCCCTGGCTGGGGGCTGCCCGGGCCTTCCCGTGCTGGTTCCCTGGGGAGAGGTCCCAGGCATCAGCCTGCCAAGTCTGGGGCTCCTGGGACCTCCCCTGGCCGAGTTATGGGCCTCCATGGTCTGGCTCAGGCCTTGTATAAAACAGCCAACTGAGTGGGGCCCCACGGGGGATAGCGTCCCCTGGCTGGGGGCTTCCCATGCTGGTTCCCTGGGTGGAGGTCAGGGGCATCTGCCTGCCAAGTCTGGGGGTCCTGGGAGGTCCCCTGGCCGAGCTAGGGGCCTCCAAGTTGGGGCTTGGGCCTTGTGTATAACCACCACCTGAGTGGAGCCCCACGGGGAATAACGGCCCCTGGCTGGGGGCTGCCCGGGCCTTCCCGTGCTGGTTCCCTGGGGAGAGGTCCCAGGCATCAGCCTGCCAAGTCTGGGGCTCCTGGGACCTCCCCTGGCCGAGCTATGGGCCTCCATGGTCTGGCTGAGGCCTTGTATAAAACAGCCAACTGAGTGGGGCCCCACGGGGGATAGCGTCCCCTGGCTGGGGGCTTCCCATGCTGGTTCCCTGGGTGGAGGTCAGGGGCATCTGCCTGCCAAGTCTGGGGGTCCTGGGACCTCCCCTGGCCGAGCTAGGGGCCTCCAAGTTGGGGCTTGGGCCTTGTCTATAACCACCACCTGTGTGGAGCCCCACGGGGAATAACGGCCCCTGGCTGGGGGCTGCCCGGGCCTTCCCGTGCTGGTTCCCTGGGGAGGGGTCCCAGGCATCAGCCTGCCAAGCCTGGGGCTCCTGGGACCTCTCCTGGCCGAGCTATGGGCCTCCAAGTTGGGGCTTGGGCCTTGTGTATAACCACCACCTGTGTGGAGCCCCACGGGGAATAACGGCCCCTGGCTGGGGGCTGCCCGGGCCTTCCCGTGCTGGTTCCCTGGGTGGAGGTCAGGGGCATCTGCCTGCCAAGCCTGGGGCTCCTGGGACCTCCCCTGGCCGAGCTATGGGCCACCAAGTTGGGGCTTGGGCCTTGTGTATAACCACCACCTGAGTGGAGCCCCACGGGGAATAACGGCCCCTGGCTGGGGGCTGCCCGGGCCTTCCCGTGCTGGTTCCCTGGGTGGAGGTCCCAGGCATCAGCCTGCCAAGCCTGGGGCTCCTGGGACCTCCCCTGGCCGAGCTATGGGCCTCCAAGTTGGGGCTCGGGCCTTGTATCGAACCTCCGACTGAGTGGGGCCCCACGGGGGATAGCGTCCCCTGGCTGGGGGCTTCCCCTGCTGGTTCCCTGGGTGGAGGTCGGGGGCATCTGCCTGTAAAGTCTGGGGGTCCTGGGAGGTCCCCTGGCCGAGCTAGGGGCCTCCAAAATCGGACTGGATATCTGGAATCCTGGTGGAATCTGCAGTCTGGGGCTGCTCAGTTATACCATGGGCAGATATAATATGGGCAGTTATACCATAGACAGTTATACCATGGGATTCAGGCTAGGGCAAAAACTTAGACAGGGTGGATGGACCAGGGACTCTTCCCCCTGTCCATGCCCGATTAGGAGAGCTCTCTGCTGGGAGGAGGGAGACTGCATCCCCCCCTGGAAGTGCTGCTGCGCACCTGGTGCTGCTGAGAGGTGCCATCGGGATACAGGGGATGAGTGGGCCTGGGAACCCATTGAGACTTGATTCATGGAATCCTGGGTCTACCGTCCCCCTGGCTGGGGGCTGCCCGGGCCTTCCCGTGCTGGTTCCCTGGGTGGAGGTCAGGGGCATCTGCCTATGAGGTCTGGGGGTCCTGGGAGGTCCCCTGGCCGAGCTAGGGGCCTCCAAATCGGACTTGATATCTGGAATCCTGGGGGAACCTGCAGTCAGGGGCACCTGGGAGCTCCCCTGGCCGAGCTATGGGCCTCCGAGGGCGGGCTGCTCAGTTATACCATGGGCAGTTATACCATGGGATTCAGACATGGCCAAAATCTTAGACATGGTGGATGGACCAGGGCACTCTTCCCCCTGGCCGTGCCCGAGGAGGAGAGCTCTCTCCTGGGAGGAGGGCGACTGCATCCCCCCCCTGGAAGTGCTGTTGCGCACCTGGTGGTGCTGAGAGGTGCCATCAGGATACAGGTGATGAGTGGGCTTGGGGAACCCACTGAGGCTTAATATCTGGTATCCTGGGGCTGACGTCCCCTGGCTGGGGGCTGCCCGGGCCTTCCCATGCTGGTTCCCTGGGGAGAGGTGAGAGGCATCTGCCTGTAAAGTCTGGGGGTCCTGGGAGGTCCCCTGGCCGAGCTATGGGCCTCCAAAGTCGGACTTGATATCTGGAATCCTGGGGCTGGCATCCCCTGGCTGGGGGCTGCCCGGGCCTTCCTGTGCTGGTTCCCTGGGTGGAGGTCAGGGGCATCTGCCTGCCAAGTCTGGGGGTCCTGGGAGGTCCCCTGGCCGAGCTATGGGCCTCCAAAGTCGGACTTGATATCTGGAATCCTGGGGCTGGCATCCCCTGGCTGGGGGCTGCCCGGGCCTTCCTGTGCTGGTTCCCTGGGTGGAGGTCAGGGGCATCTGCCTGCCAAGTCTGGGGGTCCTGGGAGGTCCCCTGGCCGAGCTATGGGCCTCCAAAGTCGGACTTGATATCTGGAATCCTGGGGCTGGCGTCCCCTGGCTGGGGGCTGCCCGGGCCTTCCTGTGCTGGTTCCCTGGGTGGAGGTCAGGGGCATCTGCCTGCCAAGTCTGGGGGTCCTGGGAGGTCCCCTGGCCGAGCTATGGGCCTCCAAAGTCGGACTCGATATCTGGAATCCTGGGGCTGGCGTCCCCTGGCTGGGGGCTGCCCGGGCCTTCCCGTGCTGGTTCCCTGGGTGGAGGTCAGGGGCATCTGCCTGCCAAGTCTGGGGGTCCTGGGAGGTCCCCTGGCCGAGCTATGGGCCTCCAATGTCGGACTTGATATCTGGAATCCTGGGGCTGGCGTCCCCTGGCTGGGGGCTGCCCGGGCCTTCCTGTGCTGGTTCCCTGGGTGGAGGTCAGGGGCATCTGCCTGCCAAGTCTGGGGGTCCTGGGAGGTCCCCTGGCCGAGCTATGGGCCTCCAAAGTCGGACTCGATATCTGGAATCCTGGGGCTGACGTCCCCTGGCTGGGGGCTGCCCGGGCCTTCCCGTGCTGGTTCCCTGGGGAGAGGTGAGAGGCATCTGCCTGTAAAGTCTGGGGGTCCTGGGAGGTCCCCTGGCCGAGCTATGGGCCTCCAAAGTCGGACTTGATATCTGGAATCCTGGGGCTGGCATCCCCTGGCTGGGGGCTGCCCGGGCCTTCCTGTGCTGGTTCCCTGGGTGGAGGTCAGGGGCATCTGCCTGCCAAGTCTGGGGGTCCTGGGAGGTCCCCTGGCCGAGCTATGGGCCTCCAAAGTCGGACTTGATATCTGGAATCCTGGGGCTGGCGTCCCCTGGCTGGGGGCTGCCCGGGCCTTCCTGTGCTGGTTCCCTGGGTGGAGGTCAGGGGCATCTGCCTGCCAAGTCTGGGGGTCCTGGGAGGTCCCCTGGCCGAGCTATGGGCCTCCAAAGTCGGACTCGATATCTGGAATCCTGGGGCTGGCGTCCCCTGGCTGGGGGCTGCCCGGGCCTTCCCGAGCTGGTTCCCTGGGTGGAGGTCAGGGGCATCTGCCTGCCAAGTCTGGGGGTCCTGGGAGGTCCCCTGGCCGAGCTATGGGCCTCCAATGTCGGACTTGATATCTGGAATCCTGGGGCTGGCGTCCCCTGGCTGGGGGCTGCCCGGGCCTTCCTGTGCTGGTTCCCTGGGTGGAGGTCAGGGGCATCTGCCTGCCAAGTCTGGGGGTCCTGGGAGGTCCCCTGGCCGAGCTATGGGCCTCCAAAGTCGGACTCGATATCTGGAATCCTGGGGCTGACGTCCCCTGGCTGGGGGCTGCCCGGGCCTTCCCGTGCTGGTTCCCTGGGGAGAGGTGAGAGGCATCTGCCTGTAAAGTCTGGGGGTCCTGGGAGGTCCCCTGGCCGAGCTATGGGCCTCCAAAGTCGGACTTGATATCTGGAATCCTGGGGCTGGCGTCCCCTGGCTGGGGGCTGCCCGGGCCTTCCTGTGCTGGTTCCCTGGGTGGAGGTCAGGGGCATCTGCCTGCCAAGTCTGGGGGTCCTGGGAGGTCCCCTGGCCGAGCTATGGGCCTCCAATGTCGGACTTGATATCTGGAATCCTGGGGCTGGCGTCCCCTGGCTGGGGGCTGCCCGGGCCTTCCCGTGCTGGTTCCCTGGGTGGAGGTCAGGGGCATCTGCCTGCCAAGTCTGGGGGTCCTGGGAGGTCCCCTGGCCGAGCTATGGGCCTCCAAAGTCGGACTCGATATCTGGAATCCTGGGGCTGACGTCCCCTGGCTGGGGGCTGCCCGGGCCTTCCCATGCTGGTTCCCTGGGGAGAGGTGAGAGGCATCTGCCTGTAAAGTCTGGGGGTCCTGGGAGGTCCCCTGGCCGAGCTATGGGCCTCCAAAGTCGGACTTGATATCTGGAATCCTGGGGCTGGCGTCCCCTGGCTGGGGGCTGCCCGGGCCTTCCTGTGCTGGTTCCCTGGGTGGAGGTCAGGGGCATCTGCCTGCCAAGTCTGGGGGTCCTGGGAGGTCCCCTGGCCGAGCTATGGGCCTCCAAAGTCGGACTCGATATCTGGAATCCTGGGGCTGACGTCCCCTGGCTGGGGGCTGCCCGGGCCTTCCCATGCTGGTTCCCTGGGGAGAGGTGAGAGGCATCTGCCTGTAAAGTCTGGGGGTCCTGGGAGGTCCCCTGGCCGAGCTATGGGCCTCCAAAGTCGGACTCGATATCTGGAATCCTGGGGCTGGCGTCCCCTGGCTGGGGGCTGCCCGGGCCTTCCCGTGCTGGTTCCCTGGGGAGAGGTGAGAGGCATCTGCCTGTAAAGTCTGGGGGTCCTGGGAGGTCCCCTGGCCGAGCTATGGGCCTCCAAATTCGGACTCGATATCTGGAATCCTGGGGCTGGCGTCCCCTGGCTGGGGGCTGCCCGGGCCTTCCCGTGCTGGTTCCCTGGGTGGAGGTCAGGGGCATCTGCCTGCCAAGTCTGGGGGTCCTGGGAGGTCCCCTGGCCGAGCTATGGGCCTCCAAAGTCGGACTTGATATCTGGAATCCTGGGGCTGGCGTCCCCTGGCTGGGGGCTGCCCGGGCCTTCCCATGCTGGTTCCCTGGGGAGAGGTGAGAGGCATCTGCCTGTAAAGTCTGGGGGTCCTGGGAGGTCCCCTGGCCGAGCTATGGGCCTCCAAAGTCGGACTTGATATCTGGAATCCTGGGGCTGGCGTCCCCTGGCTGGGGGCTGCCCGGGCCTTCCCGTGCTGGTTCCCTGGGTGGAGGTCAGGGGCATCTGCCTGCCAAGTCTGGGGGTCCTGGGAGGACCCCTGGCCGAGCTAGGGGCCTCCAAAGTCGGACTCGATATCTGGAATCCTGGGGCTGGCGTCCCCTGGCTGGGGGCTGCCCGGGCCTTCCTGTGCTGGTTCCCTGGGGAGAGGTGAGAGGCATCTGCCTGCCAAGTCTGGGGCTCCTGGGAGCTCCCCTGGCCGAGCTATGGGCCTCCAAATTCGGGCTCGATATCTGGAATCCTGGGGCTAACGTCCCCTGGCTGGGGGCTGCCCCCCGTGCTGGTTCCCTGGGTGGAGGTCCCAGGCATCAGCCTGCCAAGCCTGGGGCTCCTCGGACCTACCCTGGCCGAGCTATGGGCCTCCAGGGGCGGGCTGCTCGGTTATACCATGGGCCAGTGCTACTGCTGAGGTTTACCATGGGCCAGCTCGACTGGCCAGCGGGGCTGAAGGTCCTTAATGCAGGGTGAGGAGGGCTTAAGTGTGGGTGCCCAGGACCGCCTGGTGCACTAGGCGTGGTGGACGGACCAGGGCGCCTCCAAAGTCGGGCTGCTCGGTTATACCATGGGCCAGTGCTACTGCTGAGGTTTACCATGGGCCAGCTCGACTGGCCAGCGGGGCTGAAGGTCCTTAATGCAGGGTGAGGAGGGCTTAAGTGTGGGTGCCCAGGACCGCCTGGTGCACTAGGCGTGGTGGACGGACCAGGGCGCCTCCAAAGTCGGGCTGCTCGGTTATACCATGGGCCAGTGCTACTGCTGAGGTTTACCATGGGCCAGCTCGACTGGCCAGCGGGGCTGAAGGTCCTTAATGCACGGTGAGGAGGGCTTAAGAGTGGGTGCCCAGGACCGCCTGGTGCGCCAGGTTAGGGTTAGCTGCCCGGGACTTCCAGGGGAGCCTGCCCCAGCCCTAAGTGGAGCTCCCCCGCCCTGGGAGTAGGGTTAGCTGCCCGGGACTTCCAGGGGAGCCTGCCCCAGCCCTAAGTGGAGCTCCCCAGCCCTGGGAGTAGGGTTAGCTGCCCGGGACTTCCAGGGGAGCCTGCCCCAGCCCTAAGTGGAGCTCCCCAGCCCTGGGAGTAGGGTTAGCTGCCCGGGACTTCCAGGGGAGCCTGCCCCAGCCCTAAGTGGAGCTCCCCAGCCCTGGGAGTAGGGTTAGCTGCCCGGGACTTCCAGGGGAGCCTGCCCCAGCCCTAAGTGGAGCTCCCCCGCCCTGGGAGTAGGGTTAGCTGCCCGGGACTTCCAGGGGAGCCTGCCCCAGCCCTAAGTGGAGCTCCCCAGCCCTGGGAGTAGGGTTAGCTGCCCGGGACTTCCAGGGGAGCCTGCCCCAGCCCTAAGTGGAGCTCCCCAGCCCTGGGAGTAGGGTTAGCTGCCCGGGACTTCCAGGGGAGCCTGCCCCAGCCCTAAGTGGAGCTCCCCAGCCCTGGGAGTAGGGTTAGCTGCCCGGGACTTCCAGGGGAGCCTGCCCCAGCCCTAAGTGGAGCTCCCCAGCCCTGGGAGTAGGGTTAGCTGCCCGGGACTTCCAGGGGAGCCTGCCCCAGCCCTAAGTGGAGCTCCCCAGCCCTGGGAGTAGGGTTAGCTGCCCGGGACTTCCAGGGGAGCCTGCCCCAGCCCTAAGTGGAGCTCCCCAGCCCTGGGAGTAGGGTTAGCTGCCCGGGACTTCCAGGGGAGCCTGCCCCAGCCCTAAGTGGAGCTCCCCAGCCCTGGGAGTAGGGTTAGCTGCCCGGGACTTCCAGGGGAGCCTGCCCCAGCCCTAAGTGGAGCTCCCCAGCCCTGGGAGTAGGGTTAGCTGCCCGGGACTTCCAGGGGAGCCTGCCCCAGCCCTAAGTGGAGCTCCCCCGCCCTGGGAGTAGGGTTACCTGCCCGGGACTTCCAGGGAGGCTGCCCCAGCCCCGAGTGGAGCTCCCCCAGCCTGGGACTTCCAGGGAGGCTGCCCCAGCCCCGAGTGGAGCTCCCCCAGCCTGGGACTTCCAGGGAGGCTGCCCCAGCCCCGAGTGGAGCTCCCCCAGCCTGGGACTTCCAGGGGAGGCTGCCCCAGCCCCGAGTGGAGCTCCCCCAGCCTGGGACTTCCAGGGAGGCTGCCCCAGCCCCGAGTGGAGCTCCCCCAGCCTGGGACTTCCAGGGGAGGCTGCCCCAGCCCTAAGTGGAGCTCCCCAGCCCTGGGAGTAGGGTTAGCTGCCCGGGACTTCCATGGGAGGCTGCCCCAGCCCCGAGTGCTGCTCCCCCAGCCTGGGACTTCCAGGGGAGGCTGCCCCAGCCCCGAGTGGAGCTCCCCCAGCCTGGGACTTCCAGGGGAGGCTGCCCCAGCCCCGAGTGGAGCTCCCCCAGCCTGGGACTTCCAGGGGAGGCTGGCCCAGGGCTCCAGCGGTCTTCCCCAGCCCATCAGAGTCACTTTTGGGGCAATTTCCCAAAAAGTGGTCCCAGTCCAAAAACCAAGTCCCTGGGGCCTGGCCCAGGGCTCCAGGGGCCTTCCCCAGCCCTTCAGGGTCACTTTCTGGGCAAGTTCCAAAAATCAAGTCTGGGTTCCAAAAATCAAGTCCCTGGGGCCTGGCCCAGGGCTCCAGGGGCCTTCCCCAGCCCATCAGAGTCACTTTCTGGGCAAGTTCCAAGAATCAAGTCTGGGTTCCAAAAATCAAGTCCCTGGGGCTCCAGGGGCCTTCCCCAGCCCATCAGAGTCACTTTTGGGGCAAGTTCCAAAAATCAAGTCTGGGTTCCAAAAGTCAAGTCCCTGGGGCCTGGCCCAGGGCTCCAGGGGCCTTCCCCGGCCCATCAGAGTCACTTTCGGGGCAAATTCCAAAAATCGAGTCTGGATTCCAAGAATCGAGTCCCTGGGGAAAAAGGCAATTCTGGGTTCCAGAAGTCATGTCTCCTGTCCCAGCCTACCCCCTAGAGTCCAACAGACCCAGATCCTAGCCGATTATGCTAAGCTAGCCAAATTCCCAGGACTAGATTCTTGGATTCCAACTTGCCATTACGGATGAACGGTTGCAATCCGTTGTGACCGCTCACATCGGTTTGCGTCCAAATCTGCAGTCCCGTCAATGGGGAGCGTTCCACAAATCGAGTCCATTCGCCTAACCCTAACCCTAACCCTAACCCTAACCCTAATTAGGCGGAGATAGGACAATAGACTCTTAAGGTGGAATTGGATTCCACAAATCGAGTCCGAAATTCCGAAAAGCCATTAAACGGTTTTCCTGTGGGCTGGGTCGCTTTTTGGGATTTTGCAGAGGGTTATTACAGATTTTATGACACCCTTGGAATTAATTTTGGACCTCCCCACGATTTTATACCGCGATAAACCCCCTTATCCCAAGTTCAGCTGCAGTACCGTTCCATGACACCAGGTGGCTATTTCCCAGACTTGATTTGTGGAATTGGCCCAAAATGGGGAAATTCCACTGCAGGGCCATGCAGACTGGTCTCCCCTGCCGCCCTGCAGGGTCTGTGGCCCAGACTCGACTTTTGGAATTGGGACTATGTTTTTGGAATTGATACCTGGGATCCTGGGGGGAATCTGCAGTCAGGGGCACCTGGGACCTCCCCTGGCCGAGCTATGGGCCTCCAAAGTCGGGCTGGGGCCTCGGACATGACCGCCCGTGCTGGTTCCCTGGGTGGAGGTCAGGGGCATCTGCCTGCCAAGCCTGGGGCTCCTGGGACCTCCCCTGGCCGAGCTATGGGCCTCCAAAGTCGGGCTCGGGCCTTGTGTATAACCGCCACCTGAGTGGAGCCCCACGGGGAATAACGGCCCCTGGCGGGGGGCTGCCCGGGCCTTCGGGTGCTGGTTCCCTGGGGAGAGGTCAGGGGCATCTGCCTGCCAAGTCTGGGGCTCCTGGGACCTCCCCTGGCCGAGATATGGGCCTCCAAAGTCGGGCTCGGGCCTTGTGTATAACCGCCACCTGAGTGGAGCCCCACGGGGAATAACGGCCCCTGTCGGGGGGCTGACCGGGCCTTCGGGTGCTGGTTCCCTGGGGAGAGGTCCCAGGCATCTGCCTGCCAAGTCTGGGGCTCCTGGGACCTCCCCTGGCCGAGATATGGGCCTCCAAAGTCGGGCTCGGGCCTTGTGTATAACCGCCACCTGAGTGGGGCCCCACGGGGAATAACGGCCCCTGGCGGGGTGCTGCCCGGGCCTTCGGGTGCTGGTTCCCTGGGGAGAGGTCCCAGGCATCTGCCTGCCAAGTCTGGGGCTCCTGGGACCTCCCCTGGCCGAGCTATGGGCCTCCAAGTTGGGGCTCGGGCCTTGTGTATAACCGCCACCTGTGTGGAGCCCCACGGGGAATAACGGCCCCTGGCGGGGGGCTGCCCGGGCCTTCGGGTGCTGGTTCCCTGGGGAGAGGTCCCAGGCATCAGCCTGCCGAGTCTGGGGCTCCTGGGACCTCCCCTGGCCGAGCTATGGGCCTCCATGGTCTGGCTGAGGCCTTGTATAAAACAGCCAACTGAGTGGGGCCCCACGGGGGATAGCGTCCCCTGGCTGGGGGCTTCCCGTGCTGGTTCCCTGGGTGGAGGTCAGGGGCATCTGCCTGCCAAGTCTGGGGGTCCTGGGACCTCCCCTGGCCGAGCTAGGGGCCTCCAAGTTGGGGCTTGGGCCTTGTGTATAACCACCACCTGAGTGGAGCCCCACGGGGAATAACGGCCCCTGGCTGGGGGCTGCCCGGGCCTTCCCGTGCTGGTTCCCTGGGGAGAGGTCCCAGGCATCAGCCTGCCAAGTCTGGGGCTCCTGGGACCTCCCCTGGCCGAGTTATGGGCCTCCATGGTCTGGCTCAGGCCTTGTATAAAACAGCCAACTGAGTGGGGCCCCACGGGGGATAGCGTCCCCTGGCTGGGGGCTTCCCATGCTGGTTCCCTGGGTGGAGGTCAGGGGCATCTGCCTGCCAAGTCTGGGGGTCCTGGGAGGTCCCCTGGCCGAGCTAGGGGCCTCCAAGTTGGGGCTTGGGCCTTGTGTATAACCACCACCTGAGTGGAGCCCCACGGGGAATAACGGCCCCTGGCTGGGGGCTGCCCGGGCCTTCCCGTGCTGGTTCCCTGGGGAGAGGTCCCAGGCATCAGCCTGCCAAGTCTGGGGCTCCTGGGACCTCCCCTGGCCGAGCTATGGGCCTCCATGGTCTGGCTGAGGCCTTGTATAAAACAGCCAACTGAGTGGGGCCCCACGGGGGATAGCGTCCCCTGGCTGGGGGCTTCCCATGCTGGTTCCCTGGGTGGAGGTCAGGGGCATCTGCCTGCCAAGTCTGGGGGTCCTGGGACCTCCCCTGGCCGAGCTAGGGGCCTCCAAGTTGGGGCTTGGGCCTTGTCTATAACCACCACCTGTGTGGAGCCCCACGGGGAATAACGGCCCCTGGCTGGGGGCTGCCCGGGCCTTCCCGTGCTGGTTCCCTGGGGAGGGGTCCCAGGCATCAGCCTGCCAAGCCTGGGGCTCCTGGGACCTCTCCTGGCCGAGCTATGGGCCTCCAAGTTGGGGCTTGGGCCTTGTGTATAACCACCACCTGTGTGGAGCCCCACGGGGAATAACGGCCCCTGGCTGGGGGCTGCCCGGGCCTTCCCGTGCTGGTTCCCTGGGTGGAGGTCAGGGGCATCTGCCTGCCAAGCCTGGGGCTCCTGGGACCTCCCCTGGCCGAGCTATGGGCCACCAAGTTGGGGCTTGGGCCTTGTGTATAACCACCACCTGAGTGGAGCCCCACGGGGAATAACGGCCCCTGGCTGGGGGCTGCCCGGGCCTTCCCGTGCTGGTTCCCTGGGTGGAGGTCCCAGGCATCAGCCTGCCAAGCCTGGGGCTCCTGGGACCTCCCCTGGCCGAGCTATGGGCCTCCAAGTTGGGGCTCGGGCCTTGTATCGAACCTCCGACTGAGTGGGGCCCCACGGGGGATAGCGTCCCCTGGCTGGGGGCTTCCCCTGCTGGTTCCCTGGGTGGAGGTCGGGGGCATCTGCCTGTAAAGTCTGGGGGTCCTGGGAGGTCCCCTGGCCGAGCTAGGGGCCTCCAAAATCGGACTGGATATCTGGAATCCTGGTGGAATCTGCAGTCTGGGGCTGCTCAGTTATACCATGGGCAGATATAATATGGGCAGTTATACCATAGACAGTTATACCATGGGATTCAGGCTAGGGCAAAAACTTAGACAGGGTGGATGGACCAGGGACTCTTCCCCCTGTCCATGCCCGATTAGGAGAGCTCTCTGCTGGGAGGAGGGAGACTGCATCCCCCCCTGGAAGTGCTGCTGCGCACCTGGTGCTGCTGAGAGGTGCCATCGGGATACAGGGGATGAGTGGGCCTGGGAACCCATTGAGACTTGATTCATGGAATCCTGGGTCTACCGTCCCCCTGGCTGGGGGCTGCCCGGGCCTTCCCGTGCTGGTTCCCTGGGTGGAGGTCAGGGGCATCTGCCTATGAGGTCTGGGGGTCCTGGGAGGTCCCCTGGCCGAGCTAGGGGCCTCCAAATCGGACTTGATATCTGGAATCCTGGGGGAACCTGCAGTCAGGGGCACCTGGGAGCTCCCCTGGCCGAGCTATGGGCCTCCGAGGGCGGGCTGCTCAGTTATACCATGGGCAGTTATACCATGGGATTCAGACATGGCCAAAATCTTAGACATGGTGGATGGACCAGGGCACTCTTCCCCCTGGCCGTGCCCGAGGAGGAGAGCTCTCTCCTGGGAGGAGGGCGACTGCATCCCCCCCCTGGAAGTGCTGTTGCGCACCTGGTGGTGCTGAGAGGTGCCATCAGGATACAGGTGATGAGTGGGCTTGGGGAACCCACTGAGGCTTAATATCTGGTATCCTGGGGCTGACGTCCCCTGGCTGGGGGCTGCCCGGGCCTTCCCATGCTGGTTCCCTGGGGAGAGGTGAGAGGCATCTGCCTGTAAAGTCTGGGGGTCCTGGGAGGTCCCCTGGCCGAGCTATGGGCCTCCAAAGTCGGACTTGATATCTGGAATCCTGGGGCTGGCATCCCCTGGCTGGGGGCTGCCCGGGCCTTCCTGTGCTGGTTCCCTGGGTGGAGGTCAGGGGCATCTGCCTGCCAAGTCTGGGGGTCCTGGGAGGTCCCCTGGCCGAGCTATGGGCCTCCAAAGTCGGACTTGATATCTGGAATCCTGGGGCTGGCATCCCCTGGCTGGGGGCTGCCCGGGCCTTCCTGTGCTGGTTCCCTGGGTGGAGGTCAGGGGCATCTGCCTGCCAAGTCTGGGGGTCCTGGGAGGTCCCCTGGCCGAGCTATGGGCCTCCAAAGTCGGACTTGATATCTGGAATCCTGGGGCTGGCGTCCCCTGGCTGGGGGCTGCCCGGGCCTTCCTGTGCTGGTTCCCTGGGTGGAGGTCAGGGGCATCTGCCTGCCAAGTCTGGGGGTCCTGGGAGGTCCCCTGGCCGAGCTATGGGCCTCCAAAGTCGGACTCGATATCTGGAATCCTGGGGCTGGCGTCCCCTGGCTGGGGGCTGCCCGGGCCTTCCTGTGCTGGTTCCCTGGGTGGAGGTCAGGGGCATCTGCCTGCCAAGTCTGGGGGTCCTGGGAGGTCCCCTGGCCGAGCTATGGGCCTCAAAAGTCGGACTTGATATCTGGAATCCTGGGGCTGGCGTCCCCTGGCTGGGGGCTGCCCGGGCCTTCCTGTGCTGGTTCCCTGGGTGGAGGTCAGGGGCATCTGCCTGCCAAGTCTGGGGGTCCTGGGAGGTCCCCTGGCCGAGCTATGGGCCTCCAAAGTCGGACTCGATATCTGGAATCCTGGGGCTGGCGTCCCCTGGCTGGGGGCTGCCCGGGCCTTCCCGAGCTGGTTCCCTGGGTGGAGGTCAGGGGCATCTGCCTGCCAAGTCTGGGGGTCCTGGGAGGTCCCCTGGCCGAGCTATGGGCCTCCAATGTCGGACTTGATATCTGGAATCCTGGGGCTGGCGTCCCCTGGCTGGGGGCTGCCCGGGCCTTCCTGTGCTGGTTCCCTGGGTGGAGGTCAGGGGCATCTGCCTGCCAAGTCTGGGGGTCCTGGGAGGTCCCCTGGCCGAGCTATGGGCCTCCAAAGTCGGACTCGATATCTGGAATCCTGGGGCTGACGTCCCCTGGCTGGGGGCTGCCCGGGCCTTCCCGTGCTGGTTCCCTGGGGAGAGGTGAGAGGCATCTGCCTGTAAAGTCTGGGGGTCCTGGGAGGTCCCCTGGCCGAGCTATGGGCCTCCAAAGTCGGACTTGATATCTGGAATCCTGGGGCTGGCGTCCCCTGGCTGGGGGCTGCCCGGGCCTTCCTGTGCTGGTTCCCTGGGTGGAGGTCAGGGGCATCTGCCTGCCAAGTCTGGGGGTCCTGGGAGGTCCCCTGGCCGAGCTATGGGCCTCCAATGTCGGACTTGATATCTGGAATCCTGGGGCTTGCGTCCCCTGGCTGGGGGCTGCCCGGGCCTTCCCGTGCTGGTTCCCTGGGTGGAGGTCAGGGGCATCTGCCTGCCAAGTCTGGGGGTCCTGGGAGGTCCCCTGGCCGAGCTATGGGCCTCCAAAGTCGGACTCGATATCTGGAATCCTGGGGCTGACGTCCCCTGGCTGGGGGCTGCCCGGGCCTTCCCATGCTGGTTCCCTGGGGAGAGGTGAGAGGCATCTGCCTGTAAAGTCTGGGGGTCCTGGGAGGTCCCCTGGCCGAGCTATGGGCCTCCAAAGTCGGACTTGATATCTGGAATCCTGGGGCTGGCGTCCCCTGGCTGGGGGCTGCCCGGGCCTTCCTGTGCTGGTTCCCTGGGTGGAGGTCAGGGGCATCTGCCTGCCAAGTCTGGGGGTCCTGGGAGGTCCCCTGGCCGAGCTATGGGCCTCCAAAGTCGGACTCGATATCTGGAATCCTGGGGCTGACGTCCCCTGGCTGGGGGCTGCCCGGGCCTTCCCATGCTGGTTCCCTGGGGAGAGGTGAGAGGCATCTGCCTGTAAAGTCTGGGGGTCCTGGGAGGTCCCCTGGCCGAGCTATGGGCCTCCAAAGTCGGACTCGATATCTGGAATCCTGGGGCTGGCGTCCCCTGGCTGGGGGCTGCCCGGGCCTTCCCGTGCTGGTTCCCTGGGGAGAGGTGAGAGGCATCTGCCTGTAAAGTCTGGGGGTCCTGGGAGGTCCCCTGGCCGAGCTATGGGCCTCCAAATTCGGACTCGATATCTGGAATCCTGGGGCTGGCGTCCCCTGGCTGGGGGCTGCCCGGGCCTTCCCGTGCTGGTTCCCTGGGTGGAGGTCAGGGGCATCTGCCTGCCAAGTCTGGGGGTCCTGGGAGGTCCCCTGGCCGAGCTATGGGCCTCCAAAGTCGGACTTGATATCTGGAATCCTGGGGCTGGCGTCCCCTGGCTGGGGGCTGCCCGGGCCTTCCCATGCTGGTTCCCTGGGGAGAGGTGAGAGGCATCTGCCTGTAAAGTCTGGGGGTCCTGGGAGGTCCCCTGGCCGAGCTATGGGCCTCCAAAGTCGGACTTGATATCTGGAATCCTGGGGCTGGCGTCCCCTGGCTGGGGGCTGCCCGGGCCTTCCCGTGCTGGTTCCCTGGGTGGAGGTCAGGGGCATCTGCCTGCCAAGTCTGGGGGTCCTGGGAGGACCCCTGGCCGAGCTAGGGGCCTCCAAAGTCGGACTCGATATCTGGAATCCTGGGGCTGGCGTCCCCTGGCTGGGGGCTGCCCGGGCCTTCCTGTGCTGGTTCCCTGGGGAGAGGTGAGAGGCATCTGCCTGCCAAGTCTGGGGCTCCTGGGAGCTCCCCTGGCCGAGCTATGGGCCTCCAAATTCGGGCTCGATATCTGGAATCCTGGGGCTAACGTCCCCTGGCTGGGGGCTGCCCCCCGTGCTGGTTCCCTGGGTGGAGGTCCCAGGCATCAGCCTGCCAAGCCTGGGGCTCCTCGGACCTACCCTGGCCGAGCTATGGGCCTCCAGGGGCGGGCTGCTCGGTTATACCATGGGCCAGTGCTACTGCTGAGGTTTACCATGGGCCAGCTCGACTGGCCAGCGGGGCTGAAGGTCCTTAATGCAGGGTGAGGAGGGCTTAAGTGTGGGTGCCCAGGACCGCCTGGTGCACTAGGCGTGGTGGACGGACCAGGGCGCCTCCAAAGTCGGGCTGCTCGGTTATACCATGGGCCAGTGCTACTGCTGAGGTTTACCATGGGCCAGCTCGACTGGCCAGCGGGGCTGAAGGTCCTTAATGCAGGGTGAGGAGGGCTTAAGTGTGGGTGCCCAGGACCGCCTGGTGCACTAGGCGTGGTGGACGGACCAGGGCGCCTCCAAAGTCGGGCTGCTCGGTTATACCATGGGCCAGTGCTACTGCTGAGGTTTACCATGGGCCAGCTCGACTGGCCAGCGGGGCTGAAGGTCCTTAATGCACGGTGAGGAGGGCTTAAGAGTGGGTGCCCAGGACCGCCTGGTGCGCCAGGTTAGGGTTAGCTGCCCGGGACTTCCAGGGGAGCCTGCCCCAGCCCTAAGTGGAGCTCCCCCGCCCTGGGAGTAGGGTTAGCTGCCCGGGACTTCCAGGGGAGCCTGCCCCAGCCCTAAGTGGAGCTCCCCAGCCCTGGGAGTAGGGTTAGCTGCCCGGGACTTCCAGGGGAGCCTGCCCCAGCCCTAAGTGGAGCTCCCCAGCCCTGGGAGTAGGGTTAGCTGCCCGGGACTTCCAGGGGAGCCTGCCCCAGCCCTAAGTGGAGCTCCCCAGCCCTGGGAGTAGGGTTAGCTGCCCGGGACTTCCAGGGGAGCCTGCCCCAGCCCTAAGTGGAGCTCCCCCGCCCTGGGAGTAGGGTTAGCTGCCCGGGACTTCCAGGGGAGCCTGCCCCAGCCCTAAGTGGAGCTCCCCAGCCCTGGGAGTAGGGTTAGCTGCCCGGGACTTCCAGGGGAGCCTGCCCCAGCCCTAAGTGGAGCTCCCCAGCCCTGGGAGTAGGGTTAGCTGCCCGGGACTTCCAGGGGAGCCTGCCCCAGCCCTAAGTGGAGCTCCCCAGCCCTGGGAGTAGGGTTAGCTGCCCGGGACTTCCAGGGGAGCCTGCCCCAGCCCTAAGTGGAGCTCCCCAGCCCTGGGAGTAGGGTTAGCTGCCCGGGACTTCCAGGGGAGCCTGCCCCAGCCCTAAGTGGAGCTCCCCAGCCCTGGGAGTAGGGTTAGCTGCCCGGGACTTCCAGGGGAGCCTGCCCCAGCCCTAAGTGGAGCTCCCCAGCCCTGGGAGTAGGGTTAGCTGCCCGGGACTTCCAGGGGAGCCTGCCCCAGCCCTAAGTGGAGCTCCCCAGCCCTGGGAGTAGGGTTAGCTGCCCGGGACTTCCAGGGGAGCCTGCCCCAGCCCTAAGTGGAGCTCCCCAGCCCTGGGAGTAGGGTTAGCTGCCCGGGACTTCCAGGGGAGCCTGCCCCAGCCCTAAGTGGAGCTCCCCCGCCCTGGGAGTAGGGTTACCTGCCCGGGACTTCCAGGGAGGCTGCCCCAGCCCCGAGTGGAGCTCCCCCAGCCTGGGACTTCCAGGGAGGCTGCCCCAGCCCCGAGTGGAGCTCCCCCAGCCTGGGACTTCCAGGGAGGCTGCCCCAGCCCCGAGTGGAGCTCCCCCAGCCTGGGACTTCCAGGGGAGGCTGCCCCAGCCCCGAGTGGAGCTCCCCCAGCCTGGGACTTCCAGGGAGGCTGCCCCAGCCCCGAGTGGAGCTCCCCCAGCCTGGGACTTCCAGGGGAGGCTGCCCCAGCCCTAAGTGGAGCTCCCCAGCCCTGGGAGTAGGGTTAGCTGCCCGGGACTTCCATGGGAGGCTGCCCCAGCCCCGAGTGCTGCTCCCCCAGCCTGGGACTTCCAGGGGAGGCTGCCCCAGCCCCGAGTGGAGCTCCCCCAGCCTGGGACTTCCAGGGGAGGCTGCCCCAGCCCCGAGTGGAGCTCCCCCAGCCTGGGACTTCCAGGGGAGGCTGGCCCAGGGCTCCAGCGGTCTTCCCCAGCCCATCAGAGTCACTTTTGGGGCAATTTCCCAAAAAGTGGTCCCAGTCCAAAAACCAAGTCCCTGGGGCCTGGCCCAGGGCTCCAGGGGCCTTCCCCAGCCCTTCAGGGTCACTTTCTGGGCAAGTTCCAAAAATCAAGTCTGGGTTCCAAAAATCAAGTCCCTGGGGCCTGGCCCAGGGCTCCAGGGGCCTTCCCCAGCCCATCAGAGTCACTTTCTGGGCAAGTTCCAAGAATCAAGTCTGGGTTCCAAAAATCAAGTCCCTGGGGCTCCAGGGGCCTTCCCCAGCCCATCAGAGTCACTTTTGGGGCAAGTTCCAAAAATCAAGTCTGGGTTCCAAAAGTCAAGTCCCTGGGGCCTGGCCCAGGGCTCCAGGGGCCTTCCCCGGCCCATCAGAGTCACTTTCTGGGCAAATTCCAAAAATCGAGTCTGGATTCCAAGAATCGAGTCCCTGGGGAAAAAGGCAATTCTGGGTTCCAGAAGTCATGTCTCCTGTCCCAGCCTACCCCCTAGAGTCCAACAGACCCAGATCCTAGCCGATTATGCTAAGCTAGCCAAATTCCCAGGACTAGATTCTTGGATTCCAACTTGCCATTACGGATGAACGGTTGCAATCCGTTGTGACCGCTCACATCGGTTTGCGTCCAAATCTGCAGTCCCGTCAATGGGGAGCGTTCCACAAATCGAGTCCATTCGCCTAACCCTAACCCTAACCCTAACCCTAATTAGGCGGAGATAGGACAATAGACTCTTAAGGTGGAATTGGATTCCACAAATCGAGTCCGAAATTCCGAAAAGCCATTAAACGGTTTTCCTGTGGGCTGGGTCGCTTTTTGGGATTTTGCAGAGGGTTATTACAGATTTTATGACACCCTTGGAATTAATTTTGGACCTCCCCACGATTTTATACCGCGATAAACCCCCTTATCCCAAGTTCAGCTGCAGTACCGTTCCATGACACCAGGTGGCTATTTCCCAGACTTGATTTGTGGAATTGGCCCAAAATGGGGAAATTCCACTGCAGGGCCATGCAGACTGGTCTCCCCTGCCGCCCTGCGGGGTCTGTGGCCCAGACTCGACTTTTGGAATTGGGACTATGTTTTTGGAATTGATACCTGGGATCCTGGGGGGAATCTGCAGTCAGGGGCACCTGGGACCTCCCCTGGCCGAGCTATGGGCCTCCAAAGTCGGGCTGGGGCCTCAGACATGACCGCCCGTGCTGGTTCCCTGGGTGGAGGTCAGGGGCATCTGCCTGCCAAGCCTGGGGCTCCTGGGACCTCCCCTGGCCGAGCTATGGGCCTCCAAAGTCGGGCTCGGGCCTTGTGTATAACCGCCACCTGAGTGGAGCCCCACGGGGAATAACGGCCCCTGGCGGGGGGCTGCCCGGGCCTTCGGGTGCTGGTTCCCTGGGGAGAGGTCAGGGGCATCTGCCTGCCAAGTCTGGGGCTCCTGGGACCTCCCCTGGCCGAGATATGGGCCTCCAAAGTCGGGCTCGGGCCTTGTGTATAACCGCCACCTGAGTGGAGCCCCACGGGGAATAACGGCCCCTGGCGGGGGGCTGACCGGGCCTTCGGGTGCTGGTTCCCTGGGGAGAGGTCCCAGGCATCTGCCTGCCAAGTCTGGGGCTCCTGGGACCTCCCCTGGCCGAGATATGGGCCTCCAAAGTCGGGCTCGGGCCTTGTGTATAACCGCCACCTGAGTGGGGCCCCACGGGGAATAACGGACCCTGGCGGGGGGCTGCCCGGGCCTTCGGGTGCTGGTTCCCTGGGGAGAGGTCCCAGGCATCTGCCTGCCAAGTCTGGGGCTCCTGGGACCTCCCCTGGCCGAGCTATGGGCCTCCAAGTTGGGGCTCGGGCCTTGTATATAACCGCCACCTGTGTGGAGCCCCACGGGGAATAACGGCCCCTGGCGGGGGGCTGCCCGGGCCTTCGGGTGCTGGTTCCCTGGGGAGAGGTCCCAGGCATCAGCCTGCCGAGCCTGGGGCTCCTGGGACCTCCCCTGGCCGAGCTATGGGCCTCCATGGTCTGGCTCGGGCCTTGTATAAAACAGCCAACTGAGTGGGGCCCCACGGGGGATAACGGCCCCTGGGCGGGGGCTTCCCGTGCTGGTTCCCTGGGTGGAGGTCAGGGGCATCTGCCTGCCAAGTCTGGGGCTTCTGGGACCTCCCCTGGCCGAGCTAGGGGCCTCCAAGTTGGGGCTCGGGCCTTGTGTATAACCGCCACCTGTGTGGAGCCCCACGGGGAATAACGGCCCCTGGCTGGGGGCTGCCCGGGCCTTCCCGTGCTGGTTCCCTGGGGAGAGGTCCCAGGCATCAGCCTGCCGAGTCTGGGGCTCCTGGGACCTCCCCTGGCCGAGCTATGGGCCTCCATGGTCTGGCTGAGGCCTTGTATAAAACAGCCAACTGAGTGGGGCCCCACGGGGGATAGCGTCCCCTGGCTGGGGGCTTCCCGTGCTGGTTCCCTGGGTGGAGGTCAGGGGCATCTGCCTGCCAAGTCTGGGGGTCCTGGGACCTCCCCTGGCCGAGCTAGGGGCCTCCAAGTTGGGGCTTGGGCCTTGTGTATAACCACCACCTGAGTGGAGCCCCACGGGGAATAACGGCCCCTGGCTGGGGGCTGCCCGGGCCTTCCCGTGCTGGTTCCCTGGGGAGAGGTCCCAGGCATCAGCCTGCCAAGTCTGGGGCTCCTGGGACCTCCCCTGGCCGAGTTATGGGCCTCCATGGTCTGGCTCAGGCCTTGTATAAAACAGCCAACTGAGTGGGGCCCCACGGGGGATAGCGTCCCCTGGCTGGGGGCTTCCCATGCTGGTTCCCTGGGTGGAGGTCAGGGGCATCTGCCTGCCAAGTCTGGGGGTCCTGGGAGGTCCCCTGGCCGAGCTAGGGGCCTCCAAGTTGGGGCTTGGGCCTTGTGTATAACCACCACCTGAGTGGAGCCCCACGGGGAATAACGGCCCCTGGCTGGGGGCTGCCCGGGCCTTCCCGTGCTGGTTCCCTGGGGAGAGGTCCCAGGCATCAGCCTGCCAAGTCTGGGGCTCCTGGGACCTCCCCTGGCCGAGCTATGGGCCTCCATGGTCTGGCTGAGGCCTTGTATAAAACAGCCAACTGAGTGGGGCCCCACGGGGGATAGCGTCCCCTGGCTGGGGGCTTCCCATGCTGGTTCCCTGGGTGGAGGTCAGGGGCATCTGCCTGCCAAGTCTGGGGGTCCTGGGACCTCCCCTGGCCGAGCTAGGGGCCTCCAAGTTGGGGCTTGGGCCTTGTCTATAACCACCACCTGTGTGGAGCCCCACGGGGAATAACGGCCCCTGGCTGGGGGCTGCCCGGGCCTTCCCGTGCTGGTTCCCTGGGGAGGGGTCCCAGGCATCAGCCTGCCAAGCCTGGGGCTCCTGGGACCTCTCCTGGCCGAGCTATGGGCCTCCAAGTTGGGGCTTGGGCCTTGTGTATAACCACCACCTGTGTGGAGCCCCACGGGGAATAACGGCCCCTGGCTGGGGGCTGCCCGGGCCTTCCCGTGCTGGTTCCCTGGGTGGAGGTCAGGGGCATCTGCCTGCCAAGCCTGGGGCTCCTGGGACCTCCCCTGGCCGAGCTATGGGCCACCAAGTTGGGGCTTGGGCCTTGTGTATAACCACCACCTGAGTGGAGCCCCACGGGGAATAACGGCCCCTGGCTGGGGGCTGCCCGGGCCTTCCCGTGCTGGTTCCCTGGGTGGAGGTCCCAGGCATCAGCCTGCCAAGCCTGGGGCTCCTGGGACCTCCCCTGGCCGAGCTATGGGCCTCCAAGTTGGGGCTCGGGCCTTGTATCGAACCTCCGACTGAGTGGGGCCCCACGGGGGATAGCGTCCCCTGGCTGGGGGCTTCCCCTGCTGGTTCCCTGGGTGGAGGTCGGGGGCATCTGCCTGTAAAGTCTGGGGGTCCTGGGAGGTCCCCTGGCCGAGCTAGGGGCCTCCAAAATCGGACTGGATATCTGGAATCCTGGTGGAATCTGCAGTCTGGGGCTGCTCAGTTATACCATGGGCAGATATAATATGGGCAGTTATACCATAGACAGTTATACCATGGGAATCAGGCTAGGGCAAAAACTTAGACAGGGTGGATGGACCAGGGACTCTTCCCCCTGTCCATGCCCGATTAGGAGAGCTCTCTGCTGGGAGGAGGGAGACTGCATCCCCCCCTGGAAGTGCTGCTGCGCACCTGGTGCTGCTGAGAGGTGCCATCGGGATACAGGGGATGAGTGGGCCTGGGAACCCATTGAGACTTGATTCATGGAATCCTGGGTCTACCGTCCCCCTGGCTGGGGGCTGCCCGGGCCTTCCCGTGCTGGTTCCCTGGGTGGAGGTCAGGGGCATCTGCCTATGAGGTCTGGGGGTCCTGGGAGGTCCCCTGGCCGAGCTAGGGGCCTCCAAATCGGACTTGATATCTGGAATCCTGGGGGAACCTGCAGTCAGGGGCACCTGGGAGCTCCCCTGGCCGAGCTATGGGCCTCCGAGGGCGGGCTGCTCAGTTATACCATGGGCAGTTATACCATGGGATTCAGACATGGCCAAAATCTTAGACATGGTGGATGGACCAGGGCACTCTTCCCCCTGGCCGTGCCCGAGGAGGAGAGCTCTCTCCTGGGAGGAGGGCGACTGCATCCCCCCCCTGGAAGTGCTGTTGCGCACCTGGTGGTGCTGAGAGGTGCCATCAGGATACAGGTGATGAGTGGGCTTGGGGAACCCACTGAGGCTTAATATCTGGTATCCTGGGGCTGACGTCCCCTGGCTGGGGGCTGCCCGGGCCTTCCCATGCTGGTTCCCTGGGGAGAGGTGAGAGGCATCTGCCTGTAAAGTCTGGGGGTCCTGGGAGGTCCCCTGGCCGAGCTATGGGCCTCCAAAGTCGGACTTGATATCTGGAATCCTGGGGCTGGCATCCCCTGGCTGGGGGCTGCCCGGGCCTTCCTGTGCTGGTTCCCTGGGTGGAGGTCAGGGGCATCTGCCTGCCAAGTCTGGGGGTCCTGGGAGGTCCCCTGGCCGAGCTATGGGCCTCCAAAGTCGGACTTGATATCTGGAATCCTGGGGCTGGCATCCCCTGGCTGGGGGCTGCCCGGGCCTTCCTGTGCTGGTTCCCTGGGTGGAGGTCAGGGGCATCTGCCTGCCAAGTCTGGGGGTCCTGGGAGGTCCCCTGGCCGAGCTATGGGCCTCCAAAGTCGGACTTGATATCTGGAATCCTGGGGCTGGCGTCCCCTGGCTGGGGGCTGCCCGGGCCTTCCTGTGCTGGTTCCCTGGGTGGAGGTCAGGGGCATCTGCCTGCCAAGTCTGGGGGTCCTGGGAGGTCCCCTGGCCGAGCTATGGGCCTCCAAAGTCGGACTCGATATCTGGAATCCTGGGGCTGGCGTCCCCTGGCTGGGGGCTGCCCGGGCCTTCCCGTGCTGGTTCCCTGGGTGGAGGTCAGGGGCATCTGCCTGCCAAGTCTGGGGGTCCTGGGAGGTCCCCTGGCCGAGCTATGGGCCTCCAATGTCGGACTTGATATCTGGAATCCTGGGGCTGGCGTCCCCTGGCTGGGGGCTGCCCGGGCCTTCCTGTGCTGGTTCCCTGGGTGGAGGTCAGGGGCATCTGCCTGCCAAGTCTGGGGGTCCTGGGAGGTCCCCTGGCCGAGCTATGGCCCTCCAAAGTCGGACTCGATATCTGGAATCCTGGGGCTGACGTCCCCTGGCTGGGGGCTGCCCGGGCCTTCCCGTGCTGGTTCCCTGGGGAGAGGTGAGAGGCATCTGCCTGTAAAGTCTGGGGGTCCTGGGAGGTCCCCTGGCCGAGCTATGGGCCTCCAAAGTCGGACTTGATATCTGGAATCCTGGGGCTGGCGTCCCCTGGCTGGGGGCTGCCCGGGCCTTCCTGTGCTGGTTCCCTGGGTGGAGGTCAGGGGCATCTGCCTGCCAAGTCTGGGGGTCCTGGGAGGTCCCCTGGCCGAGCTATGGGCCTCCAAAGTCGGACTTGATATCTGGAATCCTGGGGCTGGCGTCCCCTGGCTGGGGGCTGCCCGGGCCTTCCTGTGCTGGTTCCCTGGGTGGAGGTCAGGGGCATCTGCCTGCCAAGTCTGGGGGTCCTGGGAGGTCCCCTGGCCGAGCTATGGGCCTCCAAAGTCGGACTCGATATCTGGAATCCTGGGGCTGGCGTCCCCTGGCTGGGGGCTGCCCGGGCCTTCCCATGCTGGTTCCCTGGGTGGAGGTCAGGGGCATCTGCCTGCCAAGTCTGGGGGTCCTGGGAGGTCCCCTGGCCGAGCTATGGGCCTCCAATGTCGGACTTGATATCTGGAATCCTGGGGCTGGCGTCCCCTGGCTGGGGGCTGCCCGGGCCTTCCTGTGCTGGTTCCCTGGGTGGAGGTCAGGGGCATCTGCCTGCCAAGTCTGGGGGTCCTGGGAGGTCCCCTGGCCGAGCTATGGGCCTCCAAAGTCGGACTCGATATCTGGAATCCTGGGGCTGACGTCCCCTGGCTGGGGGCTGCCCGGGCCTTCCCGTGCTGGTTCCCTGGGGAGAGGTGAGAGGCATCTGCCTGTAAAGTCTGGGGGTCCTGGGAGGTCCCCTGGCCGAGCTATGGGCCTCCAAAGTCGGACTTGATATCTGGAATCCTGGGGCTGGCGTCCCCTGGCTGGGGGCTGCCCGGGCCTTCCTGTGCTGGTTCCCTGGGTGGAGGTCAGGGGCATCTGCCTGCCAAGTCTGGGGGTCCTGGGAGGTCCCCTGGCCGAGCTATGGGCCTCCAATGTCGGACTTGATATCTGGAATCCTGGGGCTGGCGTCCCCTGGCTGGGGGCTGCCCGGGCATTCCTGTGCTGGTTCCCTGGGTGGAGGTCAGGGGCATCTGCCTACCAAGTCTGGGGGTCCTGGGAGGTCCCCTGGCCGAGCTATGGGCCTCCAAAGTCGAACTCGATATCTGGAATCCTGGGGCTGACGTCCCCTGGCTGGGGGCTGCCCGGGCCTTCCCGTGCTGGTTCCCTGGGGAGAGGTGAGAGGCATCTGCCTGTAAAGTCTGGGGGTCCTGGGAGGTCCCCTGGCCGAGCTATGGGCCTCCAAAGTCGGACTTGATATCTGGAATCCTGGGGCTGGCGTCCCCTGGCTGGGGGCTGCCCGGGCCTTCCTGTGCTGGTTCCCTGGGTGGAGGTCAGGGGCATCTGCCTGCCAAGTCTGGGGGTCCTGGGAGGTCCCCTGGCCGAGCTATGGGCCTCCAAAGTCGGACTCGATATCTGGAATCCTGGGGCTGACGTCCCCTGGCTGGGGGCTGCCCGGGCCTTCCCATGCTGGTTCCCTGGGGAGAGGTGAGAGGCATCTGCCTGTAAAGTCTGGGGGTCCTGGGAGGTCCCCTGGCCGAGCTATGGACCTCCAAAGTCGGACTTGATATCTGGAATCCTGGGGCTGGCGTCCCCTGGCTGGGGGCTGCCCGGGCCTTCCCATGCTGGTTCCCTGGGGAGAGGTGAGAGGCATCTGCCTGTCAAGTCTGGGGGTCCTGGGAGGTCCCCTGGCCGAGCTATGGGCCTCCAAAGTCGGACTTGATATCTGGAATCCTGGGGCTGGCGTCCCCTGGCTGGGGGCTGCCCGGGCCTTCCCGTGCTGGTTCCCTGGGTGGAGGTCAGGGGCATCTGCCTGCCAAGTCTGGGGGTCCTGGGAGGTCCCCTGGCCGAGCTAGGGGCCTCCAAAGTCGGACTCGATATCTGGAATCCTGGGGCTGGCGTCCCCTGGCTGGGGGCTGCCCGGGCCTTCCTGTGCTGGTTCCCTGGGGAGAGGTGAGAGGCATCTGCCTGCCAAGTCTGGGGCTCCTGGGAGCTCCCCTGGCCGAGCTATGGGCCTCCAAATTCGGGCTCGATATCTGGAATCCTGGGGCTAACGTCCCCTGGCTGGGGGCTGCCCCCCGTGCTGGTTCCCTGGGTGGAGGTCCCAGGCATCAGCCTGCCAAGCCTGGGGCTCCTCGGACCTTCCCTGGCCGAGCTATGGGCCTCCAGGGGCGGGCTGCTCGGTTATACCATGGGCCAGTGCTACTGCTGAGGTTTACCATGGGCCAGCTCGACTGGCCAGCGGGGCTGAAGGTCCTTAATGCAGGGTGAGGAGGGCTTAAGTGTGGGTGCCCAGGACCGCCTGGTGCACTAGGCGTGGTGGACGGACCAGGGCGCCTCCAAAGTCGGGCTGCTCGGTTATACCATGGGCCAGTGCTACTGCTGAGGTTTACCATGGGCCAGCTCGACTGGCCAGCGGGGCTGAAGGTCCTTAATGCACGGTGAGGAGGGCTTAAGAGTGGGTGCCCAGGACCGCCTGGTGCGCCAGGTTAGGGTTAGCTGCCCGGGACTTCCAGGGGAGCCTGCCCCAGCCCTAAGTGGAGCTCCCCCGCCCTGGGAGTAGGGTTAGCTGCCCGGGACTTCCAGGGGAGCCTGCCCCAGCCCTAAGTGGAGCTCCCCAGCCCTGGGAGTAGGGTTAGCTGCCCGGGACTTCCAGGGGAGCCTGCCCCAGCCCTAAGTGGAGCTCCCCAGCCCTGGGAGTAGGGTTAGCTGCCCGGGACTTCCAGGGGAGCCTGCCCCAGCCCTAAGTGGAGCTCCCCCGCCCTGGGAGTAGGGTTAGCTGCCCGGGACTTCCAGGGGAGCCTGCCCCAGCCCTAAGTGGAGCTCCCCCGCCCTGGGAGTAGGGTTAGCTGCCCGGGACTTCCAGGGGAGCCTGCCCCAGCCCTAAGTGGAGCTCCCCCGCCCTGGGAGTAGGGTTAGCTGCCCGGGACTTCCAGGGGAGCCTGCCCCAGCCCTAAGTGGAGCTCCCCAGCCCTGGGAGTAGGGTTAGCTGCCCGGGACTTCCAGGGGAGCCTGCCCCAGCCCTAAGTGGAGCTCCCCAGCCCTGGGAGTAGGGTTAGCTGCCCGGGACTTCCAGGGGAGCCTGCCCCAGCCCTAAGTGGAGCTCCCCCGCCCTGGGAGTAGGGTTAGCTGCCCGGGACTTCCAGGGGAGCCTGCCCCAGCCCTAAGTGGAGCTCCCCAGCCCTGGGAGTAGGGTTAGCTGCCCGGGACTTCCAGGGGAGCCTGCCCCAGCCCTAAGTGGAGCTCCCCAGCCCTGGGAGTAGGGTTAGCTGCCCGGGACTTCCAGGGGAGCCTGCCCCAGCCCTAAGTGGAGCTCCCCAGCCCTGGGAGTAGGGTTAGCTGCCCGGGACTTCCAGGGGAGCCTGCCCCAGCCCTAAGTGGAGCTCCCCCGCCCTGGGAGTAGGGTTAGCTGCCCGGGACTTCCAGGGGAGCCTGCCCCAGCCCTAAGTGGAGCTCCCCAGCCCTGGGAGTAGGGTTAGCTGCCCAGGACTTCCAGGGGAGCCTGCCCCAGCCCTAAGTGGAGCTCCCCAGCCCTGGGAGTAGGGTTAGCTGCCCGGGACTTCCAGGGGAGCCTGCCCCAGCCCTAAGTGGAGCTCCCCAGCCCTGGGAGTAGGGTTAGCTGCCCGGGACTTCCAGGGGAGCCTGCCCCAGCCCTGAGTGGAGCTCCCCCGCCCTGGGAGTAGGGTTACCTGCCCGGGACTTCCAGGGAGGCTGCCCCAGCCCCGAGTGGAGCTCCCCCAGCCTGGGACTTCCAGGGAGGCTGCCCCAGCCCCGAGTGGAGCTCCCCCAGCCTGGGACTTCCAGGGGAGGCTGCCCCAGCCCCGAGTGGAGCTCCCCCAGCCTGGGACTTCCAGGGAGGCTGCCCCAGCCCCGAGTGGAGCTCCCCCAGCCTGGGACTTCCAGGGGAGGCTGCCCCAGCCCTAAGTGGAGCTCCCCAGCCCTGGGAGTAGGGTTAGCTGCCCGGGACTTCCAGGGGAGGCTGCCCCAGCCCCGAGTGCTGCTCCCCCAGCCTGGGACTTCCAGGGGAGGCTGCCCCAGCCCCGAGTGGAGCTCCCCCAGCCTGGGACTTCCAGGGGAGGCTGCCCCAGCCCCAAGTGGAGCTCCCCCAGCCTGGGACTTCCAGGGGAGGCTGGCCCAGGGCTCCAGCGGTCTTCCCCAGCCCATCAGAGTCACTTTTGGGGCAATTTCCCAAAAAGTGGTCCCAGTCCAAAAACCAAGTCCCTGGGGCCTGGCCCAGGGCTCCAGGGGCCTTCCCCAGCCCTTCAGGGTCACTTTCTGGGCAAGTTCCAAAAATCAAGTCTGGGTTCCAAAAATCAAGTCCCTGGGGCCTGGCCCAGGGCTCCAGGGGCCTTCCCCAGCCCATCAGAGTCACTTTCTGGGCAAGTTCCAAGAATCAAGTCTGGGTTCCAAAAATCAAGTCCCTGGGGCTCCAGGGGCCTTCCCCAGCCCATCAGAGTCACTTTTGGGGCAAGTTCCAAAAATCAAGTCTGGGTTCCAAAAGTCAAGTCCCTGGGGCCTGGCCCAGGGCTCCAGGGGCCTTCCCCGGCCCATCAGAGTCACTTTCTGGGCAAATTCCAAAAATCGAGTCTGGATTCCAAGAATCGAGTCCCTGGGGAAAAAGGCAATTCTGGGGTCCAGAAGTCATGTCTCCTCTCCCAGCCTACCCCCTAGAGGCCAACAGACCCAGATCCTAGCCGATTATGCTAAGCTAGCCAAATTCCCAGGACTAGATTCTTGGATTCCAACTTGCCATTACGGATGAACGGTTGCAATCCGTTGTGACCGCTCACATCGGTTTGCGTCCAAATCTGCAGTCCCGTCAATGGGGAGCGTTCCACAAATCGAGTCTATTCGCCTAACCATAACCCAAATTCTAAATTCTAATCCTAACCCTAACCCCAAATCATAACCCTAACCCATCCCCAAATCCTGACTTGTGATTGGGCATGGGACACAAGCTCGGGTTTGATCACCCTGTGGCTGGCCACCTTTGATGAGGGTGTCTAGTGTTGAAAGGCCGAAACACCCCATGATTCAAAGGAACACTACTGATGATGTGTCCTAAAATTGACTGAGATATAATCCCCCAGCCACGTTTAACATCAAAGGAGAATGGAAGGATAGTCCAAATACACGTCGGGGTGCTTGCTTGGCATCTGTGGAGCGTCGGGGATGGGGCTTGGGAAGGACAGTGCACAACACGGCCTTGGCCTAGGCCAGGACGTGGATCTTTGTGGTAAACCTAACCAGCCAGTGCCTCCCGGGTCCTGTCTGGATGTTGTGCGGTGCCAGCATGTATCCTCTGGTGTTCCTCCTGATGGGCATGTGCTAGTCAAGGCAAAATAAGCCACAAAGTAAAGGGAAAACAAGAAATTGGCCGAGAACGTCACTGGTATGCTTAAAGGGTGAAAGAAAATTAAAAACATAAATGTTCCAGGGAAATAAAAATAAGGGGAAAATGGTTATTACCTACTCATAAGAAAGTCCTAATTTGGGTTTATATTCATAAGAGAGTCCTAATATGGGAAAGTCCTAACTGGAGTGTAAAACCATAAATGTTTAAGGGAAATATCCTGTCAAGGCAAAACAAGCCACTAAGTTAATGGAAAAATTGCTTAGTCATTCCCCAACCAGGAAGGGGAGGGGCCTCCCTAAGGAAAACAAGCCACAACAAGCCACAAGGTTGCACAGTGGAGACTATGCTAGGGAGAAGCAAAAATGTCAGCGGCCTCCAGCGGATTTCAGGAGCTACATGGTCAAGGGAAAGCAAGCCACACAGTAAGTCAAGGCAAAGACAAGTCACAGAGTCAAGGGTAAACAAGCCACAAAGACTGAGTAAAAGGAAAAAGAAGTCAAGGCAAAACTAGCCACAAGACTGAGTAAAAGGAAAAAAGCTACACAGAAGCCAAGGCAAAACAAGCCATGAAGCTGAGTAAAAGGAAAAAGAAGTCAAGGCAGGACAAGCCACAGAGTCAAAAGGAAAAAGAAGTCAAGGCAAAATAAGCCACAGAGTCAAAAGGAAAAAGAAGTCAAGGCAAAACTAGCCACAAGACTGAGTAAAAAGAAAAAAGCTACACGGAAGCCAAGGCAAAACAAGCCATGAAGTCAAGGGTAAACAAGCCATTTCTAGCTTAAGGCTAAAAAACAGGACAGCCACTGAATAACTGTCTTTTCTTTGTTTCGAGGATGTGGTTCTGCAGCCTTTGGAGGTCGGTCTGACACATAATGACTTTTTGGTTCTGGGGGAGCAGCAAGGGGTAAGCGATAAAAGTCTGTTTCTAGACTGAAGAGAGCTTTGATTTATTGTTTTCAACAAAATCCAGCACTAATCTTCCAAAAGTCAATTTTTAGACTGAAAAGGGCTCACTGCCATCTTGTGGCCAAACCATGTAATTGCATTTAAATGTCATTATTTCTTCAAAAACAGAATATTGGCCACCAGCGTTTGTTTTCCAAAAGTCTACATCTAGACTAAACAAAACCCAAATATATGAACCCCAACCCTAACCCTAATTCTAACCTCAACCCCAAAAGGTACAAGCTGACTCCTAACCTTAATTCTAACCATAACCCAAATTCTAAATTCTAATCCTAACCCTAACCCCAAATCATAACCCTAACCCATCCCCAAATCCTGACTTGTGATTGGGCATGGGACACAAGCTCGGGTTTGATCACCCTGTGGCTGGCCACCTTTGATGAGGGTGTCTAGTGTTGAAAGGCCAAAACACCCCATGATTCAAAGGAACACTACTGATGATGTGTCCTAAAATTGACTGAGATATAATCCCCCAGCCACGTTTAACATCAAAGGAGAATGGAAGGATAGTCCAAATACACGTCGGGGTGCTTGCTTGGCATCTGTGGAGCGTCGGGGATGGGGCTTGGGAAGGACAGTGCACAACACGGCCTTGGCCTAGGCCAGGACGTGGATCTTTGTGGTAAACCTAACCAGCCAGTGCCTCCCGGGTCCTGTCTGGATGTTGTGCGGTGCCAGCATGTATCCTCTGGTGTTCCTCCTGATGGGCATGTGCTAGTCAAGGCAAAATAAGCCACAAAGTAAAGGGAAAACAAGAAATTGGCCGAGAACGTCACTGGTATGCTTAA
The DNA here is from genome assembly GCF_027579695.1 of Neoarius graeffei. Taxonomy (NCBI): domain Eukaryota; kingdom Metazoa; phylum Chordata; class Actinopteri; order Siluriformes; family Ariidae; genus Neoarius; species Neoarius graeffei. The sequence continues at coordinate 81,182,103 of NC_083582.1, read as the reverse complement.
AGGGTGAAAGAAAATTAAAAACATAAATGTTCCAGGGAAATAAAAATAAGGGGAAAATGGTTATTACCTACTCATAAGAAAGTCCTAATTTGGGTTTATATTCATAAGAGAGTCCTAATATAGGAAAGTCCTAACTGGAGTGTAAAACCATAAATGTTTAAGGGAAATATCCTGTCAAGGCAAAACAAGCCACTAAGTTAAGGGAAAAATTGCTTAGTCATTCCCCAACCAGGAAGGGGAGGGGCCTCCCTAAGGAAAACAAGCCACAACAAGCCACAAGGTTGCACAGTGGAGACTATGCTAGGGAGAAGCAAAAATGTCAGCGGCCTCCAGCGGATTTCAGGAGCTACATGGTCAAGGGAAAGCAAGCCACACAGTAAGTCAAGGCAAAGACAAGTCACAGAGTCAAGGGTAAACAAGCCACAAAGACTGAGTAAAAGGAAAAAGAAGTCAAGGCAAAACTAGCCACAAGACTGAGTAAAAGGAAAAAAGCTACACAGAAGCCAAGGCAAAACAAGCCATGAAGCTGAGTAAAAGGAAAAAGAAGTCAAGGCAGGACAAGCCACAGAGTCAAAAGGAAAAAGAAGTCAAGGCAAAATAAGCCACAGAGTCAAAAGGAAAAAGAAGTCAAGGCAAAACTAGCCACAAGACTGAGTAAAAAGAAAAAAGCTACACGGAAGCCAAGGCAAAACAAGCCATGAAGTCAAGGGTAAACAAGCCATTTCTAGCTTAAGGCTAAAAAACAGGACAGCCACTGAATAACTGTCTTTTCTTTGTTTCGAGGATGTGGTTCTGCAGCCTTTGGAGGTCGGTCTGACACATAATGACTTTTTGGTTCTGGGGGAGCAGCAAGGGGTAAGCGATAAAAGTCTGTTTCTAGACTGAAGAGAGCTTTGATTTATTGTTTTCAACAAAATCCAGCACTAATCTTCCAAAAGTCAATTTTTAGACTGAAAAGGGCTCACTGCCATCTTGTGGCCAAACCATGTAATTGCATTTAAATGTCATTATTTCTTCAAAAACAGAATATTGGCCACCAGCGTTTGTTTTCCAAAAGTCTACATCTAGACTAAACAAAACCCAAATATATGAACCCCAACCCTAACCCTAATTCTAACCTCAACCCCAAAAGGTACAAGCTGACTCCTAACCTTAATTCTAACCATAACCCAAATTCTAAATTCTAATCCTAACCCTAACCCCAAATCATAACCCTAACCCATCCCCAAATCCTGACTTGTGATTGGGCATGGGACACAAGCTCGGGTTTGATCACCCTGTGGCTGGCCACCTTTGATGAGGGTGTCTAGTGTTGAAAGGCCGAAACACCCCATGATTCAAAGGAACACTACTGATGATGTGTCCTAAAATTGACTGAGATATAATCCCCCAGCCACGTTTAACATCAAAGGAGAATGGAAGGATAGTCCAAATACACGTCGGGGTGCTTGCTTGGCATCTGTGGAGCGTCGGGGATGGAGCTTGGGAAGGACAGTGCACAACACGGCCTTGGCCTAGGCCAGGACGTGGATCTTTGTGGTAACCCTAACCCTACCCTAACCCTAATTCTAAATCATAACCCTAACCCATCCCCAAATCCTGGACTTGTGATTGGGCATGGGACACAAGCTCGGGTTTGATCACCCTGTGGCTGGCCACCTTTGATGAGGGTGTCTGGTGTTGAAAGGCCAAAACACCCCATGATTCAAAGGAACACTACTGATGATGTGTCCTAAAATTGACTGAGATACAATCCGCACGCCACGCTTAACATCAAAAGAGAATGGAAGGATAGTCCAAATACACGTTGGGGTGCTTGCTTGGCATCTGTGAAAATTTCACAAAATTTTCACTCCATGTAAGTCTATGGGAAAACGGTTTTTGTTGAATATCTTTTGTTGAATATTGGATCATTTTCCTCAATAAATACATGACCAAGTATAATATTTTTGTCTCATTTCTTTAACTGGGTTCTCTTTATCTACTTTTAGGACTTGTGTGAAAATCTGATAATGTTTTAGGTCATATTTATGCAGAAATATAGAAAATTCTAAAGGGTTCACAAACTTTCAAGCACCACTGTAGTCCCCTATTTAAACAAATAGGAGTCATTCAGGATTCAGCCATGTTTTTGCTCCATGCTTTTACTCGACCAAAGTTATACAGTATTATGAGCTTTAAATTGCATAAATAAAACCATTTGGTGAAACTTTGAAGAAGAGATTGTACTGGTTTAAAGTTTTTACCTAACGTTTTCATGTCGACTCCAATTAATACACTAGTAGAATCGATGACTAGTTTAGTAGGCCAAAACTTTTTTCAATTTTTGACTGTACCAGCCTGAAAAAACTAGCGACAGTCAAATGGAAAAAAAGCAAGCTGGTCATGTTGTACTGGACTAATCTATGACTGATGAGTATAGTAAGTGATACTAGTACTGATACAATAAAACAGACGACTGTAATCTGGCAGGCGGCACGATTTATATTATTTCTCCGTGTCAGATACATAAGGAGGACCGGACACCAATTCTGCCATCTGTTTGCTACCCAGACATTGTAAACTATTTGTTGTTTACACCCAGTGCCTACACTGCTGATGACTTGAAAGCCTACAAAGGGCTACAGGCTTACAATTATGTTGTTAGTGGCTTGGTTCGTGATATTACAGCTGTTATTAAGAATCTACACAGTTATTATTATTAAATTGTAGAAGTCTGGGAGGCTTGCTCCTCATACAGTTATCAACTTGGGGCCACTTTAGCATGTTTTAAATCTGAATTTCTTGCGTTTGCTTACCTCAAAGTGTCCGCAGATCATGCACAGACTTATCCATTATATCCACAGTTTTTTGCCAAGTCTCACACAGGTTTCTTTCAAGTCTACTGTTGGGCCAATAAATCATAAATAAAACAGCTCAGATTTGTTTGTTTAAGTCGTTTGCCACTCCACTTTATTCTCGTGGGTTCACATACCGCTGCCGTTATCACGAGTTTGTTGGTCTTCCAAAATGGCGGAGGGTCTGTTTACTTCCGGCTTCGGGTGACGTCAGTGAAAGGGGTCTATACTCCGGTGCGACGTATATATGTTTTTTTCACCGCAAGAGGGCGCTATGTAGCTTTGCATGCAAGTATGTGCCGTGTACTCTATTAATACCACTGAAAGAAAAAAAATACCGTTACAACTGACAACAAAACAAATTAGCATTACTACAACAACAACAACAACTGAACAGAAATATGCCGCCAAAAAGAAAATCATATAGTACTGCTGAATTCAAGATGCAAGTAAGAATTCAAGCTGCAAGAGCTCAACAAAAAGGTAGAAATATTCAGAGAGTTTGTTCCAGTAACCTAATCAATATAAAATTAGATCATACTGACTGTACAGCTGCTGCCAGCACCTTTGATCTAAAGGTGGGGCAATTAAATATTAGATCTCTTACATCTAAAGCGCTAATGGTTAATGAACTCATTACTGATCAGGAGTTTAATGTACTGTGTTTAACTGAAACATGGATTAAGCCAAATGAATATATAGCATTAAATGAAGCGAGTCCTCCTGGATACAGTTATATACACCAGCCTCGTCTAACTGGCAGAGGAGGAGGCGTCGCGGTTATTTATAACGATTATCTAGGTGTAACACAAAAACCTGCTTATAAATTTAACACATTTGAAGTTCTTCATACTCATATAATGTATGTAGCCTCGAAAAATAAGTCTACCCAGTTAATTCCATTGCTTATTATTTACAGGCCCCCGGGGCCATATTCTGAGTTTCTTTCTGAATTTGCAGATTTTATCTCAGATCTGGTTATTTCCTTAGACAAAGCTTTAGTTGTCGGAGATTTTAATATTCACTTCGATAACCCAGAAGACCCTTTAAAAACAGCGTTTGTGTCCATCTTAGATTCAGTCGGGATTAAGCAGAATGTCATAGGACCGACCCATAATGGTGGTCACACCCTTGATCTAATACTAACATTCAGATTAAACGTAGACAATATAGTCACACTTCCACAGTCTGAAGTTATCTCAGATCATTGTCTCATCTCATTCAAAATATGTCTGAGTAATAATATATGCACCTCACCATGCTACTGTATTAAACGTACTTTCACATCAACTACTGCACAGAGCTTTATAAATGATCTCCCAGAACTGTCAACTTTGATTGGGTCACTGTCAGCCCCTGCAGAACTTGATCAGGCAACTGAATGCTTAGAGTCAACATTCCGCCATACTTTAGATAATGTAGCTCCTCTAAAAAGGAAAATGGTCAGAGACAAAAAATTAGCACCCTGGTATAATGATGACACTCGCACATTAAAACAGACCACTCGAAAATTGGAACGTAAATGGCGTCAAACAAAATTGGTAGTGTTTAAATTAGCGTAGGAAGGAGAGCTTCCTGAAGTATAGAAAAGCTCTTAGTGCTGCGAGATCAACATATTTCTCCTCCCTAATAGAAGATAACAAAAATAATCCTAGCTTCCTATTTAATACTGTAGCAAAATTAACCAGGAATAAGTCCACTATCAACACATGCACACCTGCAGTATGTAGTAGCAACGACTTCATGAATTTTTTTAATGACAAAATTGAGAATATCCAACAAAAAATTCAAACTACTAATTTAAGGTTAGACAATGAAAGTGACCTTGTAGTTAACAATATAACTGTATCAGATCATCAGTTAGAATGTTTTACTCCCCTTAGAGAAACTGAATTACTTTCATTAATCTCTACATCAAAAGCCTCAACTTGCGTACTAGATCCCTTACCGACACATCTATTCAAACAGATAATGCCTGGAGTAATTGAACCGCTTCTAAAAATAATAAATTCTTCTCTTATGATTGGTTATGTACCCAAATCCTTTAAACTAGCAGTTATCAAACCCCTGATTAAAAAACCTGACCATGATCCCTGTCAGCTGTCCAATTATCGGCCAATATCAAACCTCCCCTTTATCTCCAAGATCCTTGAAAAAGCTGTGGCACAGCAGTTATGCTCATATTTACATAGGAATAACATCCATGAAATGTATCAGTCAGGATTTAGACCTCATCATAGCACAGAGACAGCACTGGTTAAAGTAGTAAACGACCTACTGTTGGCGTCTGATCAGGGCTGTGTCTCGCTACTTGTGTTGCTTGACCTTAGTGCAGCATTTGATACCACTGATCATTCCATTCTTCTGGATAGACTAGAAAATGTTGTGGGAGTTAAGGGAATGGCCCTCTCCTGGCTCAGGTCTTATCTAACTGATCGTTATCAGTATGTTGATCTAAATGGTGATATTTCTAGACGTACCGAGGTAAAGTTTGGTGTTCCACAAGGTTCTGTCTTGGGTCCACTGCTTTTTTCTCTATATATGTTACCTCTGGGTGATATTATTCGTAAACATTGTATTAGTTTCCACTGTTATGCTGATGACACACAGTTGTATGTCTCTGCAAAACCTGATGAGAGACACCAGCTTAATAGAATTGAGGAATGTGTTAAGGACATTAGACACTGGATGCTTATTAATTTCCTTCTGCTTAACTCTGACAAGACTGAAGTACTTGTGCTAGGACCACATACAGCTAGAAGTAAGTTTTCTGATTCCACAGTAACTCTGGATGGCCTTTCTGTTTCTTCACGTGCAGCAGTAAAAGACCTCGGAGTGATTATTGACCCCAGTCTTTCATTCGAAACTCACATTGATAACATCACCCGGATAGCTTTCTTTCATCTCAGAAATATTGCAAAGATAAGAAATTTAATGTCATTGCATGATGCAGAAAAACTAGTCCATGCTTTCGTTACCTCCAGGTTGGATTATTGTAATGCCTTACTGTCTGGATGTTCCAATAAGTGCATAAACAAGCTCCAGTTAGTTCAAAATGCAGCAGCAAGAGTCCTTACTAGAACTAGAAAATATGACCACATCACGCCTGTCTTATCCACACTGCATTGGCTCCCAATCAAATTTCGTATTGATTATAAAATACTACTATTGACCTTTAAAGCATTAAATGGTCTCGCACCACAGTACCTGAGTGAACTTCTGCTCCTCTATGACCCGCCACGCCTACTTAGATCAAAAGGTGCAGGCTATCTGCTGGTACCTCGTATAGTGAAAGCTACATCAGGGGGCAGAGCCTTTTCTTACAAAGCCCCACTGTTATGGAACAGCCTTCCAAGTAATGTTCGGGAATCAGACACAGTCTCAGCATTTAAGTCTCGGCTGAAAACATATCTGTTTAGTCAAGCCTTTTGTTAATGGTGTTTATGAGGTAAAGGAGTAGATCTGGAGGGTCCTCAGACATAGAGTGTTTTGGTAAACTGGGATGTATGGATGCTGTCAGTCCCCACTCGCTTGCTCACTCGAGTTTGTTGATGGTGTAGTGGCTGGCTGCTTTATGTCCCGGGGCTCCCTCATGCCTGTGTTACCTTCTGGCTCTCTCCTTTTAGTTATGCTGTCATAGTTAGTTGCCGGAGTCCCTGCTTGTACTCGGTGCAATATGTATACTGTTCCTACTTATTCAGGTGACATTGGGCATACCTAACCACCTGTGTTTTCTTTCCCTCCCCCCCACCCCAAATCTGTCCCTCTGAGTTACATGGAGTCAACAGGAAATCTTTTGGTGGAGACGGTGGACACCTCGACTGGCTATCGTAGCCTGCAGGGAATCGGCCGTCAGACATTCTGTCGCATGTCCCAGACCCGGTGAAATGTAACTGAATTGTCTTGGCCAGCCCTAAGGGTCCCATCTGCATCTCATCATTGCTGAGGAGTGTGCTCCCATCACCCAATCAAGCATCCAGCCAGAGCAGGTCATGATATATTTTACCATATTAACATGCCATTGTGTGTTATGCCTGATGTAAAGACTCTCGTCTCTGCGAGCCTACCACACAGATTTAATACTTGTCATTTTTAGGGCATACCTAACAATGTGTTTTCTTTCTCTCTCTCTCTCTCTCTCTCTCTCTCTCTTCCCCCCCATCTGTCCCTCTGAGTTACATGTTGATCCTGGGATTGAGATGCTGGCCTCTTCTGCCCCTCGGACCTGCTTGATCCATCCTGGTGCCCTGTGTCTGGTCAGAGTTTTATCGCCCCACTCCTGTGAAGGATGGCCCCATGAGGACAGTTGAGGGTTATACCTGTTAAAACTGTTAATATTATAGTCAGGCTGTCTGTTGTTGCCCAAATGAGGATGGGTTCCCTTTTGAGTCTGGTTCCTCTCGAGGTTTCTTCCTCATGTCGTCTGAGGGAGTTTTTCCTTGCCACCGTCGCCACAGGCTTGCTCATTGGGGATAGATTAGGGATAAAATTAGCTCATGTTTTAAGTCGTTCAAATTCTGTAAAGCTGCTTTGCGACAATGTTTATTGTTAAAAGCGCTGTACAAATAAATTTGATTTGATTTGATTTAAAGTAATTAAATATGCAGCCGAAAATGGTAATAGGGCAGCTGAACGAAAGTTTGGATGCAGTGAAAAACTTGTTAGGGACTGGAGAAAAGCAGAGGATAATTTGAAGGGAATGAAGAAAACAAAAAAAGCTAACTGAGGGCTAAAGGCTAGATGGCCACGTTTAGAAGAGGAGGTATACAAATGGGTCCTCGAACAACGCGCTGCCAGGAGAGGCCTGTCAACTGTGCAGTTACGGCTCCATGCTCAGGTAATTGCCAAGGCAATGGATATAGCGGACTTTGCAGGGGGTCCATCTTGGTGTTACCGTTTTATGCAACGTCTCTCTATCCGAGCACGGACAACCGTGTGTCAAAAACTGCCGGCCGACTTCCAAGTCAAAATCGATAACTTCCGCGAGTTTCTGACAAATGAAGTAGCTGAGCACAACGTGACACCAGACCATATCATCAACATGGATGAAGTCCCCCTTACATTTGACATCCCCATTTGCCGAAGTGTCGCAGAAAAGGGGGTAAAGACTGTGAGCATAGTGACAACGGGTCATGAGAAGTCACACTTCACAGTGGTGCTGGCATGCTGTGGAGACGGAATGAAGTTGCCTCCCATGGTCATCTTCAAATGCAAAACGATGCCGAAAATTGAATGCCCCCCCTCAGTTGTCCTGGCCGTGAATGAGAAGGGGTGGATGGACCAGGACATGATGAACGTGTGGCTGACAAAGTGCTATGCCAAGCGTCCGGATGGGTTCTTCAAAACACGCAAGGCCCTGCTTGTGATGGACAGTATGCGGGCGCACATCACACCACAGTTTAAAGAAAAATTGAAGGCTTTCAACTCCATCCCTGCCATCATTCCTGGAGGCTTGACAAAAGTGCTCCAGCCACTGGACATCTCGGTGAACCGGAGCTTCAAGGCAGTTCTGCGACAACTGTGGGAACAGTGGATGATTGATGGGGAACACAGCTTCACGGCAACCGAGAGGATGCGCCATGCAACTTTCCTTGATGTCATCGGGTGGATTGACAAAGCATGGGCTTCAGTGACAACGGAAACCATCCTGTTGGGGTTTCGAAAGGCTGGAATAACTGGAGCTGATGCCGAGTCTGACGACAGCCATGCAGAAGAAGAGGAAACGGCGCTTCGTCTGCCACTGGAGTTGGCAGAGTTGTTCAGAAGCGACACCGAGGATGAGGAATTCAATGGATTTGCTGATTTGGAGTGAAATCGTCAGCTTGATAAACTTGAGTGACCTGTGTTTTATTATTAATGATAGGCCTATAGTTATTTAAATAAGTTATGTAATGATTTTAGGCCTATAGGCTATTGAATAACTTGATGTTATGGTACATATTCAGCCAGTTTTTCTCTGGGCTATTATAAATGATTTTGTTTTGCATTTTTAAAAATAACTCTCCTTCCAAGATGAACTTTATTCTTCGTCTCTGATGTTATGGTGTTAATGGTCTGAATAACGTTTAATGTTTTTATCTGATATGACGTTAACTGGCAGGTGCACTTTCTGCCTGTTTTTTTTCTCTGAGCGGTTGTTGTTGGGGTTTTTTTTCACTAGACGGTTGTTTTTACTACCGTACCTGTCTTTGGAGATGATATACCTATAGCCTACTTTCCCTCTGATTTGATGAAATAAAATTTGACAAAAATGAAGAATGACACTCCTCGATGATGACTACAGCTTTAATAACAAAGATGAAAGAGCCATGGGGCGATAAGCCCTACCGGTAAAAATATTCTAAAAGCAAACTGATTAATGCATCAGTAATAGGCTACTAATATTAGTTATAATAATAATATAGGCTATTAGTAATAACGATAGTGATAGTATTAAAGATAGTAGTAGATATTTAAAATAATCAGACTAGGCTACTTACTGTACAGGGCAAAGGGCGCGTTATCACTGCTCAGCTGTTCGTTTATTAAATAAACAATGCAGTCACGCAGTAACCACGCGCCGCTTATCAGATAGAATCACAGATTCTATGGATAGAATAACCTTTCAAAAAAGTGCAACTTGTAGTCTGGTGTGACGTATATATGTTTTTTTCGTCTTCATAATGCATTTTTTGGCTGATGCGACTTAAACTCCAGAGCGACGTATAGTCCGGAAAATACGGTACTTCATTTGGAATAATAAAAATATCTTGTACAAAAGTAAATCACTGTTTTATCACTCATGGCATGACAATGGAATTTTGTTAGTTGGGCAGTTGTTAAACAAAAATGGTATGTTATCATATTCAGAGTTTCTTGGAAAATTTGGGGTACCAATTACACCTAAAGAATATGCTACTGTTTTTGATGCAGTGCCCACATGTGCCCTACAGTTTTTTAAGAATTGTGATATAATGAATAGTGACATTCTCTCCAAAAACTTGTTTATTGGGGATCTTGATGTTAGAAATAGTATGTATAGTAACAAGCACCTTAGAAATGCTGTAGATTGTACTTCACCTTCCATGGCAAAGTTTTTTTGGTCTTCTACTGTGGGCAGTTTACAGTGGAATAAAGCTTGTTGTGTTATTAACAAATACTGTACCAATAACAAGGTAAAAGAAGTTTCTTTCAAAATTTTACATCGTATCTATCCAGTCAAAGATGTGTTAAAAAATTCAAGATAAATGATGAATACACTTGCACGTTTTGTAGTTCAACAGAAGAAACTATTTTTCATTTGTTTTTTCACTGTATGTATTCAAATATGTTTTGGACAGGTATGCAAAACTTTATAAACAGAGAAACAGGATACAATGTCATTATTAAAGTTTTTGATGTAATGTTATATTTTGTATTTCATGGTGTGGATACCAACATTCACTACATAATTCAGCTTCTAATACTTTTAGGAAAATTCCATATATATATAAAGCAAAATGGTCTGATTCCAAACCTTGCTTTAAAATTTTTTCTGTTGAACTGAAGCACTATTGCAGCCTGTTGGAATGTGTGAAGAACAAGAAAGCAGTAAGGACTTTGAAAACCCTGAAGGATTCAAAACTCATATAATAGACTCCCTCTGGCTTTTTGTTTTTGTTGGGGTTTTTGTTTGTTTGTTTGTTTGTTTGTTTGTTTGTTTGTTCCCTTTCATTGTTGAGAACTGACAGACATTGTACCTCTTTGTTTGTTAAATAAATAATTAATTTTAAAAAATGGTGGCTGGATGCTTTAAAAAAAAAATTCTGTGTTTACCTGCGAACCGAGCGCACGTGTACGGACTTTGGTCATGAGAGGTTGTGTAAAATGTCTGATAGCGATTTTGCAGTAGGAACTCTCCAAATTAAATATCGAGAGGAGAAACCATATATGTATGACCCTATGGCCGTTGTGAAGCAATCGGTGAATGTGGCTCACTGGTTTGACCGCGCGGCCTCGGAATCGGACAGCGACTCGGTCGACTCTGATCGCGGTGACCCCGGACCTCAACAAGACTAGCGCCCAAACGATTTATCCTGGTAATTATGATAAATTCCTACTATCGTCATAATACTAAATAAGAGCCCTTTTGAAGAATAATTAAACCGCCCTCCCTAGTGGATATAGGGAACGATTACTGGACAGCGCGCCGGTAGGCCACATTAGCCTGCCATCCGCGGCATTATACTATTTATAGCCGACTCTAAGTGAGGAAATATCCCTTTGTCTCATTTCCACAATGATTGTACAGGATCCCTCAGGATTCTTGACTTGTCAGTTGCAAGCAAAAGTAAAAATGTTTACCTCCAATCTTCTCCTTTTTGCTTCAGCGTTGCTGCTCCGTTTCTTCTTTGGCTGCTTGATTTTGTTTCACGCGCACAATCCACTCTCTCCGCCTCTTCTCCGCTTCTGGCTTCACGCGCCCAATCCACTCTTTCTGCCTCGTCTCCTCTTCCGCAAAAAGTCAACCCACTCGCTCCACCTCTTCTCCTTTTTCGGAAAAAGCCAACCCACACGCTCCGCCTCTTCTCCTTTTTTGGAAAAAGCCAACCCATTCACTCCGCCTCTTCTCCTTTTTCGGAAAAAGTCAACCCAATCGCTCCGCCTCTTCTCCTTTTTTCGGAAAAAGCCAACCCACACGCTCTGCCTCTTCTCCTTTTTCGGAAAAAGCCAACCCATTCGCTCCGCCTCTTCTCCTTTTTTGGAAAAAGCCAACCCACTCGCTCTGCTTCTTCTCCTTTTTCGAAAAAAACCCCCCCGATCCTCTCGCTCCACCTCTTCTCCTTTTCGGAAAAAGCCAATCCACTCGCTCCGCCTCTTCTCCTTTTTCGGAAAAAGCCAATCCACTCTCTCCGCCTCTTCTCCTTTTTCGGAAAAAGCCAATCCACTCTCTCCGCCTCTTCTCCTCTCTCGGAAAAAGGTAAAAGCTTTTTCCTGAACCGGTCCCGTTGTTACAGTTCACTGCACAACAATAAGGCATGGGGGTTTTTCTTTGGAGATTCCTGAACGCACATCTGCACTCAAGTTGAACGGCAATGTAAGCAAACGGAAGTGGACTCAACTCAAGTGGTTTGTTTGTCTTAAATGACATCCCACGCCGAGTGGTCACGAAAATAGCCAAACAGAAATTCGCCGCAATCCACGCTAACTTATTTTAATTATTACTTATTAACAATACTTCTTGGGACCAGAAGAAAATTACAGAGTTTTTTTTAACATATAAAGTTTCAAATGTGCATAAAATTAAAACCGTTGCCTCTGAGCTTTAAGATCGTACAGTGGTGCTTGAAAGTTTGTGAACCCTTTAGAATTTTCTATATTTCTGCATAAATATGACCTAAAACAGTGTTTCCCAAAGTTTTTTTCTGGGGACCCACATTTTAGAAGTCAGAAACCTTCGCAACCCAAGTCAGTGGACGTTATAAGTAAATCAAGAAATAAATGTGTGCTTGACCATTATTGAACATTAAGGAGTATATTTTATTCAGTGAACAATCCATCTTCTGAACAGTTAGTAGCCTATTATTCAAGATTTAAACAGTAATTGAACCAACAATCATCCACAAGTAACCCATTTAAACATTAAATGTTGCCCATTTCTTGAAAATACAAACAAAAAACAAACAAAAATACCAAAATAGTCAATAAAATAATTAGGCTATATAAAGATTGCTTATTTTTACATTATCCGCTAATGGGATAGATGGGCCTGTCTGCGTTTTTGTAGTGCACTCCAGTCCGGGTTGCAGGAGGAGAGTGCAACACGCATATCAGGTGCAGCATTCAGTCTGTTTCTGTGCTGTGTCTTCATTTTTGTGAGGACAGAAAATCCCAGTTCGCACATGTAGGTTGTGGTGAATGGAATGAGAATCGAAATACTGGTCCTACTGAGGACAGGGTATTCTGCTGAAACTGTTATCCAGAATGATGATAAAGTCACAGACTCGACCAGTCTTTTCAGAGTGCGATCGCAGCTGAGCTGCAACAATTCAGCTTCTTCTGCAGGACTAAGTGTCAACTCGAGCAAAGATTCGGGTCTCTCAAACTCAAAGGGATTTTGGATGCATCTTTTATCACCCAGGACGGAAAACCTCTCTGATGGAAAATAGCAATCAAATCTCTCGATCAGCGCAGCGAGATGAGTTTGAATAAGCGCAGAGAGGCGGTTCACGTGTGTGCTCATGACATCATGTTCTTCTACATGCTGCAGCATAGTGGGGAACATGTAGTAACTTGGGTCTGGCCTTCTGAGTCTTGCAAGCCACAGCTTCAATGACTTTTAGAAAGCCTGGACATTTTTCCAATTAAAGAAAACATTGTCGTGCCATCCTTGTAATTTCAGGTTCAGTTCGTTGAGCAATGAAAAGATGTCGGCCAGATACAACAAATTGAGAAGCCAATCATCAGTGAACAATTCGGCAAGATGGGACTTTTTCTGGATGAGGAAGGCATGGATTTCATGTCTCAGTTCATAAAATCTTGTTAAAACTCTGCCTTTGGACAACCAGCGCACTTCCGTGTCAAACAGTAAGTGCGTGTGTTCGGCTCCCATGTCAGTGCACAGTTGATCGAACAGTCAGGTGTTAAGTGAGCTGGCCTTAATGAAGTTTACAATGTGAATAACTTCGCTTAGTGTTTTCTCTAGGGTGGGGGGCATACCCTTGCATGCCAGTGCCTGGCGATGTATGAAACAATGGTTCCATGTAATTTCCTTCCCTGCTGCCTCCTTTATTCGTGCCACAACTCTGCTTTTCCTGCCCATCATATTTGCTGCCCCATCGCTAGTTACACCTGCACAGTTACCCCACTCAAGTCCACACTTTACCATGTAGTCGTTCAAGACACGGAATATATCTTCTCCTGTGGTTCCTGTTGGGATATTCAAGCAACACAACAAGTCCTCCAAAAATTCATTTTCCCATGCATATCTAACATACACCAGCAAAGTGGCACAATATGCAATGTCTGTGCTCTCATCCAATTGTAATGAAAAACATCCTGCTTTCTTTAGTCGGGTAACAAGCTGCTCTTCCAAGTTGTCTGCAATGTCATGTATTCTTTGTGATACAGTGTTGTTACTCAAGGGAATGCTTTTTAATTTTTCAGATGACTTCTCGTCTAAAACAGTGCTGACCATGTCAATTGCGGCAGGCAAAATTAACTTCTCTGCTATGGTGTGTGGTTGCTTCTCCATGGCCACACAGTGAGCAACTTTGTAAGAGGCGAGGTGGACTTTTTCATTCAACGTGACATTTTTTTGTAGAATGTCAGCTGATGCTTTCATCTCCTGTGCCTTTCTTTGAAAAAAATCTAAGGGCTTGTCCACTAAATCTGGGTGCAGCGTTTCAAGATGCCTCTTAAGTTTAGTTGGTTTAAGACTTTCGTTGGCCAGTTTTTCACTGCAGATAACACACATTGGCCTTGCATCATGGCTAGGAGCAGCACAATTGACAAAACCATAATTCAAAAAATAGTCTTTGTAAGGCCTTGCTGCTGATTTTCTCTTTTTTGCTGGGGGCTCCGATCCTTGCACAGCGTTAACACCGCTAGCCTCTTTTTCTGCATTTTCAATACTAGCATTGGTATTAGCTTCATCGATTGCCCCCTGACTTCCCTCACCTTGAGCTGCACTGACCTTTGATGTTTCATCAACATTCCCCTTGTTTTTTGACAGCCAAGCAAGCATTCTCAACTTTAGGCAATTTTAAAAATAATTGCAAGCAGGGGCGCCGCCAGAAATTTTGGGCCCCATGAAAGATTAGAATTTTGGGCCCCCCAACTTTGCCCACCCTCGTCACAATTGCACTATTGTCATTATTTGACTTTTGATAGCCCATGGACCTTGAGTTTGTGACTTTGTTATTACATTTTATGTATTAACCTACCAGGGACTAGATGAAAACTGGTCAGTGACTAATTCTGGTGCATTTACAATCAAAAATGAAAATTCAAGATTTTGCCACATGCCTTCTTGTGCTAGGACAACTGGTAGTGAAATGTGTGATGTGACTGCTAATAAATCATAGAAAAAGTTTTCTACCCAGCATCAAAATACCTATGGAAATCCCATGGATTGTTATGTGTTAGGTAGAAAGCTGTGTGTACTGTTCTGCAAAAAGGGAATATGTTCAAAGCAAAGTGTGTCTAGACAGAAATTTGAGTGTAAGCAGAGTTAATGCATGAAAAAGTTTGATGCATTCAAGTTTGATGCATTTAAATGAACTCCATACTCAGTGGCCTTACAAATGTTACCCATAAAAGACAGGAAACATCTTATTATAAATTTATTTCAAAGTGACATGGCGTGACATTTCAATTTGATCAATTACGTATGTATTTCTTCATATGTTGTAACCTCTATCCCTCTTTTATGTGTGCTGCGCTTTCTCCAGCTCCTCAATTTGAAACCAATGGTTTAGAACGTGTGAACATTCCACACACATAACCATGTCAAACACTTGACTGGTGTCCGTTATTAGCAACACTTTAATCTAGCAAACTGTATATGGCGCTCGCTCATTAAAAACTTCAATCCTAAAGCATTTATGGGTTGTATTGCTGCTTACCTCCTTCTCCAAAGGGGGGTTCAGTGGTTTGGTAGGGCGGAGGTCCACCTGAGGCTGAATCTGTGCATATTTAGGGCACCCCATTAGTTATGAAACTGGTTATTAGCACTAGTTATTAGCACCAGCATAACATAATATTTCATCTTGTTTATCACACAAGTCAGTTCAGTTATTAAAATGGAAAAAATGTCACTGTACAAACTGTAAAAGTGTTCTCTTGATAGGCTAATCCAACCACGTTCATACTGTTCATTTACCATTCGCTAATATTTTGAACACACATGTGAGCGATAGCTACCTTTCTTTGGGAAAAACTGAGTGACCTGCCTCTCTGGTCCCTCTCAGCTTTCAGCTGCCTTTCTTTACGTTTTTGACAGCCACTCTTCATATTTAGCGATCATAGACTGTACGCACTCCACTGCTGGCTGGCTGGCTGCTGCACCGCGACACAGCAGCAAGTAGCGTTGCACTGATCAGCACACAGATTTAACGCATCGTGCTTCTACCAGAACTGGACCTTACCATTTCACAAAAGGGGGAGGGTTAAATGCCAATATGTTGAAGAACTCAAGAAATAGACAACCTTGTTCAATTAGCTCATTTTACCAGATGGAATATTGCATTGTTGTTATTTCAAAAGTCTTATTAAAATCATTAAATGCATATTATCAGCCCCTTAAAGGGCCCCATGGCAGTGCTGGGCCCCTAGAATTGTTCTAACCTTTCCCCCCCGGTGCGCCCATGATTGCAAGAACACTCATACACAAATTCGTGATTCATACTAGCCGTCTCATGTGACAGAACTGTATACATAGGGTTGCCAGATTTTATTTG
Source organism: Neoarius graeffei (assembly GCF_027579695.1). Classification (NCBI taxonomy): domain Eukaryota; kingdom Metazoa; phylum Chordata; class Actinopteri; order Siluriformes; family Ariidae; genus Neoarius; species Neoarius graeffei. The sequence goes on along the minus strand of NC_083582.1, from coordinate 81,165,848 downwards.
AATTGTTTCCGAATGTCCTCTGCACATCGGCTCCAGCAAAGCGCTGAGCACTGCTCTGCCAATATTCAATTCCACTGATTTCAATACAACATACCGGGCCCAGCTATGCAGCCACAGCTTGATAAAATTGTGAATCCATAGGCTATTCTGCATACAATGAACCGTCAGTTTGCAGGAGCAAGCGAAATAGTCGAATTCGAAAGTGCTCAGTCTGCAATGCAGTCAGAACTGAGCGGAGGTCCAGGTAAAAAAAAATGAATTTGTGAAAATTGGGCTGGATCGCCCACAGTAAACAGTAACCTAAAACATCATCAGATTTTCACACAAGTTCTAAAAGTAGATAAAGAGAACCCAGTTAAACAAATGAGACAAAAATATTATACTTGGTCATTTAATTATTTTTTGAGGAAAATAATCCACTATTACATATCTGTGAGTGGCAAAAGTATGTGAACCTTTGCTTTCAGTATCTGGTGTGACCCCCTTGTGCAGCAATAACTGCAGCTAAACATTTGCGGTAACTGTTGATCAGTCCTGCACACCGGCTTGGAGGAATTTTAGCCCGTTCCTCCGTACAGAACAGCTTCAACTCTGGGATGTTGGTGGGTTTCCTCACATGAACTGCTCGCTTCAGGTCCTTCCACAACATTTCCATTGGATTAAGGTCAGGACTTTGCCTTGGCCATTCCAAAACATGAACTTTATTCTTCTTTAACCATTCTTTGGTAGAACAACTTGTGTGCTTAGGGTCATTGTCTTGCTGCATGACCCACCTTCTCTGGAGATTCAGTTCATGGACAGATGTCCTGACATTTTCCTTTAGAATTTGCTGGTATAATTCAGAATTCATTGTTCCATCAATGATGGCAAGCCGTCCTGGCCCAAATGCAGCAAAACAGGCCCAAACCATGATACTACCACCACCATGTTTCACAGATGGGATAAGGTTCTTATGCTGGAATGCAGTGTTTTCCTTTCTCCAAACATAACCCTTCTCATTTAAACCAAAAAGTTCTATTTTGGTCTCATCCGTCCACAAAACATTTTTCCAATTGCCTTCTGGCTTGTCCACGTGATCTTTAGCAAACTGCAGATGAGCAGCAATGTTCTTTTTGGAGAGCAGTGGCTTTCTACTTGCAACCCTGCCATGCACACCATTGTTGTTCAGTGTTCTCCTGATGGTGAACTCATGAACATTAACATTAGCCAATGTGAGAGAGGCCTTCAGTTGCTTAGAAGTTACCCTGGGGTCCTTTGTGACCTCACTGACTATTACATGCCTTGCCCTTGGAGTGATCTTTGTTGGTCGACCACTCCTGGGGAGGGTGACAATGGTTTTGAATTTCCTCCATCTGTACACAATCTGTCTGACTGTGGATTGCTGGAGTCCAAACTCTTTAGAGATGGTTTTGTAACATTTTCCAGCCTGATGAGCATTAACAACGCTTTTTCTGAGGTCCTCAGAAATCTCCTTTGTTCGTGCCATGATACACTTCCACAAACATGTGTTGTGAAGATCAGACTTTGATAGATCCCTGTTCTTTAAATAAAACAGGGTGCCCACTCACACCTGATTGTCGTCCCATTGATTGAAAACAGCTGACTCTAATTTCACCTTCACATTAACTGCTAATCCTAGAGGTTCACATACTTTTGCCACTCACAGATATGCAATATTGGATCATTTTCCTCAATAAATAAATGACCAAGTATAATATTTTTGTCTCATTTGTTTAACTGGGTTCTCTTTATCTACTTTTAGGACTTGTGTGAAAATCTGATGATGTTTTCGGTCATATTTATGCAGAAATATAGAAAATTCTAAAGGGTTTACAAACTTTCAAGCACCACTGTACATCGGCTCCATTGGTCTAAGGCTTGACTAGCTCTAATATACAGTGATTTTGACCCTACTTGCAATCGATGTAAACAGGCCCCAGCCACTTTATGCCATATGTTATGGACATGCCCAAAAATATCAAACTACTGGGGTCTGATATTTGAAACTTTTTCAAAAATCTGTGGCTGATCAATCATCCCATCTGTGTCCATGGCGATATTTGGAGTAACCCTTCAGGATGTCAACTTAAGCAGGAACCAAACTGATATTGTTGCTTTCTGCTCCCTCCTGGCCAGGAGGCTCATCTTTTGTAAATGGAAAGACTCTTCACCTCCAACTTATGGTCACTGGATTAAGAATGTTATGCATTACCTTCAACTGGAGAATATACATTGAGGAGACAGAGGTGGAGAGGGTAAAAACTTTTAAGTTCCTCAGCACTCACATCAGTGAGGACCACACCTGGTCTCACAACACTCTGAAGAAGTCACAGCAGAGCTGGTATTCCTTGAGAAGGCTGAAGAAGTTTGGCATGCCAACCAAAATCCTTAACTTCTACAGATGCACAGTCAAGAGTGTCCTCACCAGGCTTCCGGGTATGGCGATGTGGGGGTGAGACGTGTTTTACAGAGCTCCCAGTGAACTTGTGAAATTATACTGTTTTAACATCGCTCTGGTCTTAAATATTTCTTTTTGTGGGATCATACATTGGTGAGACAACAGTTATTGCATTTTATGTTACCTCTGACATGAGTGGTAAATTGAAATCTTTGCAACAAACTCCATCAACACGACAGGCTAGTCTGGCTAGCAAAGTTTCAGCTATGGTGGAGGACAAGGCTAGTGGCAAAGTGGCTAATATTGTATCAATGCCTCAACTGGTGACTGAGCTAGCTAAGCAGAGGTCTGTTCTAAAAGAAGACATCACGTTGATTCAAGAGTCACTAAAACCACTCCAGACTGCTGTGGATGCTATCATCATCATGGCTTGACTTCGCAAACGAAGATTCTAAGAAGGACGTCCACGTCCACGCCAACTGCAAGCCCTCTCATGGCTGATGAGGCCAATCTGGGACAGGCAAGTCCTGGTGCAGTGGCGGCAGTTGAAGGACTGGTCAGGGTTTGGGTTTGAGATGGCAGCAGCAGCGCGGTTTTTTCTCTTCTGGCACTTTTCTTCCAAGGCTCCTCGTCGGGTGTGTTCAAACAGGTTAACGGCTTCGTTAACGGAATGACGCCATCCATCACGCTCGGCAGCCATGCAGGACCACTGTTTGGGATCAATATGACAGGACTTGAGAGACTTCTTGAGGCTGTCCTTGTATCTCTTCTTTGGAGCGCCTCGGTCTCAGTGACCAGACAAAAGTTCTCCAAACATGACTATCTTGGGGAGGCGATGGTCCTCCATTCTAGAAACATGACCGGCCCAACAGAGCTGGGACTTCAGCAGCATGGCTTTGATACTTAGGATCTCGGCTTGTTCAAGGACCTCAGTGTTGGTTATGAAGTCGCTCCAGTGGAAGTTGAGGATGGTACGGAGACAGCGCTGATGGAAACGCTCAAGGATTCGGAGGTGGCAGCGATAAGTGACCCAGGTCTCGGAGCCGTAGAGAAGGGTGGTGAGGACCACAGCACGGCTTACATTGATCTTGGTTTTGCTTTTCAGGTTCTTATTATTCCAGACTCATTTACAGAGTCTGCCAAAAGAACTATTGGTCTTTGCAAGTCTGTTGTCGATTTCCTTATCAATCCTGGCATCAGAAGATATGGTACATCCTAAGTAGGTGAACTGGTATACTGGTTTCAGTTCAGTGTCACCAATGAAGATGTGAGGTGGGTGGTATACTTCACGGGGGGGTAGGCTGATAGAGAACCTCGGTCTTCTTCAGACTGACTTCAAGGCCGAAGAGCTGAGCAGCTTCTGCAAAGCAGATGGTGATGCGTTGGAGAGCTTGTTCCGTGTGGGCGACAAGGGCGGCATCATCTGCAAAGAGTAGGTCGTGGGTCTTTGTATGGGACTGAAGCCGCCGAAGATTGAACAGGCTGCCATCCAGTCGATACCTTTCATAGACTCCATCCTCATCGTCAAGGTCCTCGGTGGCCTGTTTGATCAGCATGCTGAAGAAAATGCTGAAAAGCATGGGTGCCAGGACACAGCCCTGCTTCACGCTGTTGGAAATAGGGAAGGGGTCAGAAAGGTAACCGCCAAATCTGATCTGGCCATGTTGATCTTCATGTAATTGGATCACCATCTCGAGAAACTTTGCGGGACAGCCAAGGCGCTTCAAGATCTGCCATAGTCCCCTCCTGCTCACAGTATCGAAGGCTTTTGTCAGGTCAACAAAGGTTGCATAGAGTCCTTTGTTTTGCTCGTGGCACTTCTCCTGCAGCTGCCGGAGGACGAACACCATGTCTGTTGTACCTCTGTTGGCTCTGAAACTGCACTGGCTTTCTGGGAGTTGGTCTTCGGCGATGGAAGGAACAAACCTATTAAGCAGGATTCTTGCGAGTATTTTATTGGCAGTGGCCAGAAGGGTAATCCCCCGGTAGTTGGAACAATCAGACTTTTCTCCCTTCTTCTTATAAATTGTGATTAGGACAGCATCTCGCAGATCGTGTGATAACTTTCCCTGCTCCCAGCAACAGAGTAGGAGATAGCTTGCTGTGCAGCATAGGACCTTCGTGCTTCCAGATCTCTGGAGGAATGTCATCTACTCCTGCTGCCTTACCGCTTTTGAGTTGGTCTACAGCTTTAATTACTTCCTCAAGGGTAGGTGGTTCATCGAGTTCTGTTCGGATTGGAAGCTGGGGAATGCGCAGGATTACTGAGTCCTGGACTGTGCGAGTTGCACTAAAGAGGGACTGGAAGTGCTCTGTCCAGCGTTTGAAGATTGATGTCTTGTCAGTGAGAAGCTCCTGGTTATCAGAGCTGGGCAAGGGGCTTTGGACCTGATAAGTAGGGCAGTATACTTGTTATGACTTTGATTTAATTTTTGTGATTTGAATTCGTCTGTTTCGAGTTTAGTCTGTTTCCTTAGTTTCTCTCTGGGCAGAAGCCTTGGATGTAATTTGTGGTGCGTGAGTGCCATCTACTGGTCATAATAGTGTTGCAATGTGGGTTTAGTTCACCGTCACTGACCGGATGTAATGTTTTCAAGTTAGACAGTATGTATGCTCTGCTGTGCGTTCGCTGAATCCTTGGAGTAGATATGCCCGTAAGTTGTTTCGTTGTCTCTTTGAAAGTCTACACTTAAGATGTGCATTTCCGTTGATACTATTAACAAACTGAAAGAGAAATATGTTTAAAGAAAAGGTTAACTGTGTATTTGTCTGGAATCAACATCACTAGTTAAACGAGTTGTGTTATGCTAGCTCACTAGCAACTTGAATGTATGCTTTACACATGGAACACCTTTGTGATACATTTATTTGTATTTTCTTTAGTTTTACAGAATTTGGATGAGTTCTACAGTAAAGCTTCTGACACTGATAGCATCAACTGTGCTCCATCTCTCATTCAACCATTCACTATCTGTCTGTGCATTGTTGGGACACATCGCTAGGACAGAATAGTAAAAGGGCATCCACTCGGTGGGAAAAGCAACAGCACAGCAGTGTCGCCATCTGAAGACCCAACATGTCTCAGGAAGACAAGAACAAACTGCAAACTTTAGAGGTGAAGTCTAGAGCTTCATCAGTAAGATCCAGTGCATCAACAGCTAGCAGTGCAGCAACCAAAGCAAGGGCGAAGGCAGAGGCGTCTCATCTCATCTCATCTCATCTCATTATCTCTAGCCGCTTTATCCTTCTACAGGGTCGCAGGCAAGCTGGAGCCTATCCCAGCTGACTACGGGCGAAAGGCGGGGTACACCCTGGACAAGTCACCAGGTCATCACAGGGCTGACACAGAGACACAGACAACCATTCACACTCACATTCACACCTACGGTCAATTTAGAGTCACCAGTTAACCTAACCTGCATGTCTTTGGACTGTGGGGGAAACCGGAGCACCCGGAGGAAACCCATGCGGACACGGGGAGAACATGCAAACTCCACCGAGAAAGGCCCTTGCCGGCCCCGGGGCTTGAACCCAGGACCTTCTTGCTGTGAGGCAACAGCGCTAACCACTACACCACCGTGCCGCCCCAGGCAGAGGCGTATAAGGTGAAAATCGCATATGCAGAGAGAGAAGCTGCAATGTTACGCGAGAAAGCTCGCATTGAGGAGCAGCAACAAAAAACATTGGCTGAAGCAGTGCGCCGCAAAGCAGAGGTGGAAGCCGACCTTCATGTGTTGCAGCTAGAGAAGGAAGCGAAAGTGGCATCCAGAGAAGCGGAGGTCTATGAAGCAGCGGCTGACATGGAGGATGAACAGCGCCTTGATTTTGGAGAAGAAGAGAGAGCCCAGCACACTAGGGAGTATGTACAGAACATTCCAGTGCAATACACTCAGCAGCCTTTTCCTCAATCACAGACACTTCCTCCTCCTCCAACTGCCACTCAGCACTCTCCTCAAGCTCAGCCTCATGCCAGCAACCTCTTTCGACAAACTCCAGTCAGTTATGCGAGCCAACAAAACAACCTCGCACCACAGTACGCCCCCAACCCTCCTTCACGTGGAACATCTGAGGGCTACACAGATGCACCGCCTCAGCTTCCTGACTTCGCCACCTACTTGATAAGAAGGGAGATGGTGAGTTCAGGACTGACCCAATTTGATGACCGCCCGGAGAATTATTGGGCATGGAAAACCTCATTTCAGAGCATAACGCACGACCTAAGCCTGACACGCAGAGAAGAGCTCGACCTACTCGTCAAATGGCTCAGGCCAGAGTCCTCCATGCATGCCAAACGAATCAGGTCAGTCCATGTAACATGTCCAGAGAAAGCAGTCCAGCTAGTATGGCAGAGCCTAGAGGACTGCTATGGGAGCCCTGAAGTCATCGAGCATGCTTTGCTGAAAAGACTTGAAGATTTCCCCCGCATTACAAACAAAGACCCTCAACAACTCAGAGAACTGGGAGACCTGCTACAGGAGCTAGAGTCTGCTAAGTGGAGTGGCCTCACACCCGGGCTCGCATACCTCGACACTGCACGGGGTGTTAACCCTATAGTTGAAAAACTCCCATACAGCCTTCAGGAAAAATGGATGACACAAGGCTCCAGATATAAAGAACAGTTTAAAGTAGCCTTCCCACCATTTAGCTTTTTCATGCAGTTTATATGTGGCCAAGCGAAAACTAGAAAAGACCCAAGTTTCGTTTTCTCCTCATCCAGCTGTGCAAGCAGCATGAAGCCGGACAGAACCATTAAGTCAAACAAGCCATCTGTCTTCGTCAAGAAAACTGAAGTGTCGGCCACTGCCTCAGCCTCTACGTCCAGCCAGCCTGAGAAGTCAGATGAGCCAGACAAACACTGCCCTATCCATGACAAACCCCACCCCCTCACTAAGTGTTGAGCTTTTCGAAGCAAGCACCTGGATGACCGGAAAGCCTATCTGAAAGAAAACTCCATCTGTTACAGATGCTGTGCTTCTACCAAACATATTGCTAAGGACTGCAAGTTATCTGTGAAATGCAAAGAATGTGACAGCGAGAAGCATGTGACTGCTTTACACCCTGGGCCTGCCCCTTGGTCCACTGAAGAGACCAAATGTGAGTCAGAGCAGACAGATGATCCTCCGAGCATGAGCTCTAAATGCACAGAGATATGCACTAACTCTCTCCAACCCAGGTCATGCTCGAAGATATGTCTAGTAAGAGTGTACCCCTCCAACCAGCGTGAACGAATGCAGCGTGTCTATGCAGTACTAGATGACCAGAGTAATCGGTAGTTGGCTAAGTCACAGTTCTTCGATCTGTTCGGCATTGAAGGTAACTCCTCTCCCTACACTCTGAAGACGTGTTCAGGCATGGTTGAGATGGCGGGGAGGAAGGCGAGCAACTTCGTAGTGGAGTCACTTGATGGGAAATCTACAGTAGCACTTCCTGTCCTTATAGAATGTAACACCATTCCTGATGACAAAGCGGAAATTCCAACACCAGAGATAACTCAACACTTCCCCCACCTTGCCCCGGTGGCTGGCAAAATCCCACCTCCAGATCCCAACGCTCAGATCCTTCTACTCCTGGGGAGAGATGTCTTGTGTGTGCATAAGGTACGTGAACAGCACAATGGGCCTCACAACACTCCATATGCACAACGCTTAGATTTGGGCTGGGTCCTCATTGGAGAGATCTGCCTCGATAGAACCCACCAACCAAGAGAGGTCAAGGTCTACAAGACAAACATACTCAATAACGGCAGAACCTCATTCTTCATGCCCTGCACCAAGAATGTTCAAGTCAAGGAGCAGATAACTTTTCACCCCTTCCATTATGTGCCTGATGTGCCACACTACTCCAGCCTCAGTTCAGTTCCAAGTCACCTTGGAGATGTTTTCTCGAGACACACTGATGATGAAAAAACTGCACTCTCAATCGAAGACAACATCTTCATAGACATGATGAACAAAGAAGTGTACCTTGATGAAGACAACTACTGGGTGGCGCCACTGCCATTTCGTTCACCTAGTCATCAACTTCCGAACAACAGGGAACAAGCAATGCAGAGGCTGTCTTCACTGCAACGCACTTTCTCGAGGAAACCAGGTATGAAGGAAGATTTCTTTGACTTCATGCAAAAGGTCATTGAAAGCCGCCAAGCGGAACCCACTCCACCTGTGCAGCCAGGTGAAGAGTGCTGGTATTTGCCAATATTTGGCATTTACCACCCCCAAAAGCCAGACAAAATTAGAGTGGTGTTTGACTCGAGTGTGCAGTATCATAACACATCACTCAATGATGTTCTGCTACGAGGGCCCGACCTCAACAATACCTTAATAGGTGTGCTGATGTGCTTCCGAAGAGAGAAAACAGCCATTACTGTGGACATCGAGCAAATGTTTTACAGCTTCAAGGTGAAACAAGACCACCGCAATTATCTTCGCTTCTTGTGGCACAAAGAAAACTGCCCCGGAGAAAAAATCATCGAGTACAGAATGACTGTGCATGTCTTTGGAAACAGTCCATCACCAGCTGTTGCCATATATGGCCTACAGCGCACAGCAGAACTGGGTGAAGCAGAATATGGCACAGATGCCAAAGAGTTTGTGCTACGCAATTTCTACGTCGACGATGGGATAACTTCTGTTCCCAGCGAAAAGACAGCAATTGACCTGCTGAAAAGAACGCAAAAGATGTTGGCAGCCGCAAACTTGAAACTTCATAAAGTTGCATCCAACAGTGCTACAGTCATGGAAGCCTTTCCGTCAGAGGAACGAGCAAAGGAGCTCAAGGACTTAGATCTGAGTGCAGACCCGCTGCCTCTCCAGCACAGTCTTGGTGTGAGCTGGAATCTGAAAATAGACTGCTTCACATTCAGAGTGTCAAGAGAGGTAAAACCATTCACACGGAGAGGGACACTCTCAACGGTCAAATGCCTGTAAGACCCCTTGGGGTTCATCTCCCCGGTCACCATGCAAGGCAAGGCTCTTGTGAGAGAACTCTCATGCGTGCAACAGGACTGGGATGAGCCTCTCCCAGCAGACAAAAAGGCTCAGTGGGAAGCATGGACCACATCTCTTGTAGACCTTGAACACCTACACATTCCAAGACCATATGTTCCAGCGTCGTTCTCTCAAGCTGTTAGCAGAGAGCTGTGTGTCTTTTCAGATGCATCCGTTCTGGCCATTGCTGCTGTGGCCTATCTGCGGATCAAAGATTTAGAAGGACAGCATCATGTGGGGTTTGTGATGAGCAAATCTAAGCTAGCTCCATTTCCTGCTCACACTGTCCCGCGCTTGGAGTTGTGTGCCTCAGTGCTTGCTGTCGAGCTCATGGAGCTCATAAAAGAAGAAATGGATGCTGACCTGCATGTCCAGTTTTACACAGACAGACGTGTGGTACTTGGCTACATCCACAACACGACAAGGAGGTTTCACATGTATGTGGCCAACAGGGTCGCATGCATTCGGAAATCCACCTCCCCAGACCAGTGGCATTATGTACGAACTGACCAAAACCCAGCCGACCATGCCACTAGACCTATGCCACCAGCTGAGTTGCACCTCACCAACTGGTTTTCTGGGCCTACCTTCCTTCAACAGCCAGATGTCGTGGAAGACAACACAGAGTGTTTCCAGCTTGTAAACCCAGATCTGGATGTTGAGATCAGGCCTCAGGTAACCACACTTGCAACAAAGGTCGCAGCTCAGTCTCTAGGCACACACAGATTTCAGCGCTTTTCAAGCTGGAATTCACTCATGAGAGCTGTCACAACACTAATTCACATTGCAAGGTCATTCTCTCAGGCCACACGCACAGACACCTGTAGTAAATGGCACCACTGCACGAAACCTTACACCTCAGAACTTTCACAAGCAAAGTGTACAATCATTAAAGCAGTGCAGCAGGACGCTTATATGGAAGAGTTTAAGAGCCTGACATGAGAAGGGAAGGTGTCGTGCCACAGCTCACTCAAGAGACTAGACCCCTTCATCGACAGCGAGGGACTGTTGAGAGTGGGTGGCCGAGTACACATGGCAGGCCTCCCCGACCAAGAGAAGCACCCTTTGGTCATACCACCCAAACATCACCTAGCAAAACTGATTGTGGAACATTACCACGGCCAAGTGGCTCATCAAGGATGCCATCTCACTGCAGGGGCAATACACACAGCAGGCCTGTGGATTGTTGGAGGAAGAGGGCTCATCTCTAGTGTCATCCATAAATGTTTCATGTGCAGAAGACTGAGGGGAAAGCTGGAAAACCAGAAAATGTCAGACCTGTCAGTGGATAGAGTGTCTGTGGATCCTCCATTCACACACACAGGTCTCGACATCTTTGGCCCATGGAGTGTAGTGACATGTCGGACGAGAGAAGGTAGTGCTGAGAATAAAAGATGGGCTGTTCTCTTCAGCTGCTTAACTTCCAGAGCTGTTTACCTGGAGGTGATTGAGTCAATGTCAACTTCAAGCTTTATCAATGCCCTCTGACGCTTCTTGGCCATCAGAGGGCCAGTTCAACATCTGAGGTCTGACAGAGGCACAAATTTTATCGGCACCTGCAGGGAGCTGCAAATCAACACAGAGGATCCGGAGATCAGAAACTTTCTACACGATCAAGGCTGCACCTGGTCATTCAATGCACCACACTCATCCCACATGGGAGGAGCATGGGAGAGAATGATTGGAGTCGCAAGGCGTATCCTCGATGGACTCCTGTTGACAAACAGTTCTACAAGACTCACACATGAAGTGCTGACCACTTTAATGGCTGAAGTCATGACAATCATGAACTCCCGATCGTTGGCCCCCATCTCGACAGATGCAGAAATGCCTCAAGTTCTTTCACCTGCAATGTTACTGACTCAGAAAGCAAGCATTGCACCCGCTCCTCCAGGGGACTTCAAAATCGACCATCTGCACAAAAGTCAGTGGTGGCAAGTTCAGAGTCTGGCAGACGCTTTCTGGAAAAAGTGGAAGCAGGAATACTTGCAGACTCTCCAGCCTAGGAAAAAATGGACTGAAAACAGAGCTAACCTTCAAGAAGGGGATGTTGTACTGCTTAAAGACTGTCAGGTGAAACGCAGTGAGTGGCCAGTTGGACTTATTACAAAGGCCATTCTAAGCAGTGACAACAGAGTCCGCAAAGTCATGGTAAAGACCTCCAAACATGGGACTGTGAAAGAGTATTGTAGGTGTAATTAATGATTTTGTGTATTTAAGATTGGGTAAGTGATCACTCTTTAATAATTACATGAAATCAGTCTCATTAAATTTGAAGGTTAATAGTTAAAATGAATCAATCCTATTGAATCGTTTAATTTGACTCATTTGAATTGAATCATACCATAGAATCAGTCTCATTTGAATCGTGTGAAATGAATCATTCAATGAATCGAGTCAGTGAATCAAATCAGGGAATCATTTAATGAATCGTTCAATTAATTATTTAGTGAATCAAGTGAATCATTTAGTGAATCATTTAAAGAGTCGATTGAAGAATCGTTTAAAATTGGATAATTCAAATTTATCACTTACCAAACTGCATCTAATTATTCATACACCTTAGGAGTTCTTTTTCGATGTGGGCAACTTCAAAAGAATATTTAGAACAGCAGATAGACACCACACAATTTCAATAATAATGGAGTTTATTATAAAAAGATAATAAGAATTTTAATAAAAAGAAAAGGAAAAATTGGAACAATCTAATAGCAGCAGAATTGAAATCTTCTGTAAACAGAGTGTGTGTGTGTGTGTGTGTGTGTGGGTATGTGTGTCTGTGCCAGGACAGACCAGGGTGTCTTATCTGCAATCTTGGAGGAGGGGAATCCTCAAAGTTTAGTGAGCATGTGTGTGTGTGTGTGTGTGTGTGTAGCCAAGTGATTAGTTAGGTATGCTAACTAGACAAAGAAAAGGCTAGCTACACCATGTGCTTTCTTCAGGCCTAGTAAACTATGTGTCAAAAACCAGAAATTAATGGTTAAAATACATTCAAACAGTCATCTGTAGTTTATATGGCTTTAAATGTAAACAGGAAAATTGCTATCAAGGTTGAATTAAATTTAGGACTTATGATATTTAATTCAAAGATGAGATACAAGACCTCTTGGAACAAAGGGGAAGGAGGAGGGGTTTGCCACGTGTTTCCTTTCTAGAACAAAGAGTTTAGCTCTGCCCTGCTAGCTTAAACATGCGGTCAGGGCCTGTGTGGGCCTGTGAACACGTGTTGAAAGCCCTCCTTGGAGACAGAGACTTTTCAAACAGCTAAACCCTCTTAGATTTCTAGTATTACCCGAGTTACTGAAATCTTAATGAGATCAGGATATGTGTGAGTAATGAAATTAGAATGTTAGGAGAGAGAGAGAACATGCAAGACTTACTGATTAACCAAATTAAAATCTCATCTCATTATCTCTAGCCGCTTTATCCTTCTACAGGGTCGCAGGCAAGCTGGAGCCTATCCCAGCTGACTACGGGCGAAAGGCGGGGTACACCCTGGACAAGTCGCCAGGTCATCACAGGGCTGACACATAGACACAGACAACCATTCACACTCACATTCACACCTACAGTCAATTTAGAGTCAGCAGTCAACCTAACCTGCATGTCTTTGGACTGTGGGGGAAACCGGAGCACCCGGAGGAAACCCACGCGGACACGGGGAGAACATGCAAACTCCGCACAGAAAGGCCCTCGCCGGCCACGGGGCTCGAACCCAGGACCTTCTTGCTGTGAGGCGACAGCGCTAACCACTACACCACCATGCTGCCCCAAATTAAAATCAATAGTACCAAATAATAGAAAATCAACAATAATACAGTGTGCACACTTATTTCTGAATCTAACTTCACACTTAGTGAATTAATTACTAAGACTAATCTTTCGCCCAGTGCCTTTTCTTACTGCAAAAGGTCTCGCCTTTGTAGGAAGCACCGTCTCACTGGAGAAGTAGATCTTTTGATTGATTGATTGATTGATTGATTGATTGATTACTGTATTCTGAACAATAAAGAAGATATAAAAATAAAAATTTAAATAAAAAATGCAATAATCAAAACATCATCATAAACAAACAGAATAGCGTAGCCACACGGCAATAACATAAATGTTCAGAAAGGATTATGAAGAAGTAATAACTTATCCAATCCTAACCCTCTATACCACCGCTAATCAAATGTCACTTTCCACCATAATAAACTATATATTCAAAAGAAAACAAAAGCAATAAACAAAAAAGAAAACATACCAACATACCAAAACATACAGACATGGTATAATATCGACCAAATCAAATCATATATACAGATACTTATGTTATGCATATAGATACACATACAATACATATATACAGTACAGATCTTGGAGAGGAAGTTTGCGCTTCGTTGAGGAAGAGAGAGATTGCTGTGAAGATCTTCGTGGATGATGACGAAAGTCTTTTCAGCAGTGCCGAGCGCGCGGATTTAAGAAGAGAAAAGGGGGGCCAGCCACTTTTCTAAACAAAAATAAATTTGCTTTCACTTGCCGTTGCGTATGCCTTTAAAAGAAAATGATACTTGCAAAAACCGGTTTAATAACTCGCTTGAGTTGATGATCGCGTGTTTCTGAAATCTAACTTGATCAGAGTTAGATAGAGGAGGAAACGCGCGGTTCAGACGTCTGATGGTGAGTACCCTTCTTCTGGTCAGTCTCGGTTGGAGTCCGACACGAAAGAGCACGAAATGGCGGATTTCCAAGTCTTTTGTTGAATTCCTGAGGAATGCGATGTCCATGATCCCACCCAGGCGTGACGTAGTCAATGCAGAAGTTGCCTGGGAGTTGTAGTTCTGACACAAGATGGCGGCATGATACCTACAGTATCTTAGGCCCATTAGTGAAGTTGTTGTACTTTTCCCCAAAGAGAATAAGTGATAAAAATAACTGCTGACTGTAATGAAACAAATAGTGGTATGATAGAAATCATACCAGGCGGGGAGTGTTATGACTTTGATTTAATTTTTGTGATTTGAATTCGTCTGTTTCGAGTTTAGTCTGTTTCCTTAGTTTCTCTCTGGGCAGAAGCCTTGGATGTAATTTGTGGTGTGTGAGTGCCATCTACTGGTCATAATAGTGTTGCAATGTGGGTTTAGTTCACCGTCACTGACCGAATGTAATGTTTTCAAGTTAGACAGTATGTATGCTGTGCTGTGCGTTCGCTGAATCCTTGGAGTAGATATGCCCGTAAGTTGTTTCGTTGTCTCTTTGAAAGTCTACACTTAAGATGTGCATTTCCGTTGATACTATTAACAAACTGAAAGAGAAATATGTTTAAAGAAAAGGTTAACTGTGTATTTGTCTGGAATCAACATCACTAGTTAAACGAGTTGTGTTATGCTAGCTTGCTAGCAACTTGAATGTATGCTTTACACATGGAACACCTTTGTGATACATTTATTTGTATTTTCTTTAGTTTTACGGAATTTGGATGAGTTCTACAGTAAAGCTTCTGACACTGATAGCATCAACTGTGCTCCGTCTCTCATTCAACCATTCACTATCTGTCTGTGCATTATTGGGACACATCGCTAGGACAGAATAATACTGCTTTCAGAGTTTCGTAGAACCCCCCCCATAGTTGCCACTGTCCGCAAGGAGCTGGATACGTTGTGCGAGGTGGTTCCACCATTCATTCTTGATCTCTCTAAGCCTGCTCTGAAGGAGGCTGCAAGCATGCCGGAAAGAGGCTTTCTTTACTGGACAGGATGGCTGCTGTAGATGGGCCTGGTGAGCAGATCTTTTCTTTGATAACAATGCCTGGATCTCCTTGTCATTGTCATCGAACCAGTCCTTGTTTTTCTTTGTGGTGTAGCCGAGAACCTCTTTGGATGACTTCAAGATGGCTGTTTTCAGTTGGTCCCACATGGTCTCACGGGAGGATTCACAGGAGTAGGTTGGTTCCTCAAGTTTCTGCTGTAAGTTTGCCTCAAATTCAGCTTTCACTTCGGCTATGTGAAGGTTGCTGACATTGAGTTTTTTCATCCTGGGACTTCTTTTCTTTGACTTGGGTTTGAAGTGAAGTTTGAGTTTGCATCGGACGAGACGATGGTCTGTATGACACTCGGAGCTGGGCATCACTCTGGTGTGTAAGACATCTTTCTGGTCTCGTTGGCGCACTAGAATGTAATCGAAAAGGTGCCATTGTTTTGACCGAGGATGCATCCAAGTTGTTTTAAGACTGTTCCTTTGCTGAAAGATGGTGTTTGTGATGACGAGTTGCTGCTCAGTGCAGAATTCTAGCAACAGATGCCCATTGTCATTGCAATTTCCAACACCATGTCTCCCAAGAACTCTTTTCCAGGCATCTGAGTCTCGGCCTACTCTGGCATTGAAGTCACCAAGGATCAGAACCTTCTCGTCAGCAGGTCTACTTTGCAGGAGCCTGCGTAGATCAGAGTAGAATTTAGCTTTTTCTTTGGGCTCGGCCTGAAGGGTCGGTGCATACACACTGAAGAGCGTAACGTGTTGGTTGTTGTCCAGAGAAAGATGCATGGATATAATACAGTCAGAGTGACCTGTTGGCAAAGCTTCAAGTTTGGATACCAATGAATTTCTCACCATGAAGCCTACGCCTGAAAGGCATCTCTCTGTCAATGGTTTGCCTGACCAGTAAAGGATATAGCCAGCACCGTGTTCTTTGAGGCTACCTTCTTCTGGAAAGCGAACTTCGCTTAGAGCTGCGATGTCAACATCAAAGCAAGACAGTTCGTGTGCAACAAGAGCAGATCGGCGTACTGGACAGCTGTTGTCAGCTAGATCAAGCATGGTACAAATGTTCCAGCATGTAATTTTTAAACCCTTGCCCTTCGGGAGAGATTTTATACGTTCCTTTGTCTTTGATTTTGTTTCTAAACTTGCTTGTGTTTGACCGTGTAAAGAGAGATGCCCGTTGACCGCGGCTAGCCAACCGGGTGTAGAGGAGATGAGTTTTGTTTGGGCCACCTTTTCTAGGCCCCTCTCCATGTGGAGCAAGCAGTGCTGTCCCTAAAGAAGGCTGCTTGGTCGTTCAGGATGCTGCCGAGTGATACCGTCATCTCCCGGTCAGCACCAGGCAACCAGAGTCCTGAACCGCCTGCATGCAGGTTTGAGACTGCGACTTCCAGTGACATCTTCCACCTGTTGTTTTCGCCTCATTCCCATCACTGCAGGACTTGCAAAGTGGTTATGAACGTGAGTGATTGATTAGTCCTTCGGCCTGCGCTGAGGAGTTTTTAGGTGAGATATAGCAAACCATCCCCACCCTTTAAGCACGAGGCTCATCTGCCATGGCCTAGCAAGCTGGGACGGTGACAGCGAGGATCTCGGGCTGTAGGTGTTTTACATCAGAGTTTCCTTCTCCTAAGTGGGTAGCCTACCATGGCTGCAGAGCCCCACCTGCCCTGATAATGACCAGCAACGTGGTGGGTTTTATATCGGGGTTGTCTCCCCTAGATCTGCCATGTTCTGCAATACCAGGGGCACCACTTGGAGGCACACTGGCGGTCTTCAGTATATGAGAGTCTAGGTGTTATGGTCACTTGCTGGTAATGAATTGGCCTTATATTGCGCTTCACATAACGCTGGATGTGGGGAGACCAATCTGGGACCATTATTATTGGCCACCAGAGAGGTGCTACTCCTCCAGGGATCCTTGCCCCTGTGGATGCTAGGGTTAGGATGCTATACGGGACACAGTAAATTCGTTCCAAGCCAGGCTGACATCAGCAGAGGCTATAGCTGGTGAGAATTTTGAGTGCTTGAACACTGCTGAAGCAACCATTAAAACTTTGAAATTAGCAAATCAGGAATTGTTGGATCGGGTTGACGATCTGGAAAACAGATCACGCAGGTCGAACCTGCGAATTGTGAATATTCCGGAGGGCAGCGAGACTGGCAAAGACACCATTAAATTCATGGAAGAGCTACTTATGGAATGTATGGGGTCGAGTGTGTTCACTGCGCCGCCAGAACTGGAGAGAGCTCATCGATCCTTGGCTCCTAAACCGGCGCACGGGAGGCCTGCTGGAGCATTTGTGGTGTGCTTTCGAAGTTTTCAACAGAAAGAAGCAGTGCTGTGTTGGGCAAGGAACCATGAGGTTAAGTTTCATGATGCTAGCCTTCAATTCTATAATGACCTGAATGCTACCTTAGTGAAAAAATGCAGGGCTTTCAACGGAGTTAAACAAGCGCTGTATGAAAAAGGGGTGAAGTTCCGCCTGGTTTATCCAGCCCACCTGAGAGTGACTCTGGGAGAAGAGATGCTTACCTTTGAATCACCGGATGAAGCACAGGAATTTTACAACAAATGCATTCGGTCCAACGAGCGAAAGTAGGTGATGGACATTATGCGACCTGGACTGTACGATAACTAGGTAGCCTACTCTGCTGTTAACTTGTGCTTTGCTTAGTTTGTAAAATATATGACACTTTAATAATGATGTAAAATGACACATGGGAGACTTTGTGTAGATAACGTAGTTCTTAAAGGATGTTCACCAGTAAGGCATGTTTAGCGAGCCTGCAGTTTATCTCATTTTGGGATCTAGACATCAGCAGTTCATGCGCTATGGGTTTCAGTTTGTTATGGTTTTGTTGGGGGGGGGTTAAAGGTATGGGGAAGTGCGTCAGGGGTTTTCTTTGTGTGTCAGTTTTGTTGAGTGCATGTAGCCTACCAGTGTTAAGTTTATTATGATTAATAGTAGGCTTAATCAAGACTTGGGTGAAGCTGTCAGGTTTATAAGCTAGAATGTCAAGGGGATGAATGGGCCTGTGAAGTGAGCAAGGATATTTGCACATTTAAAATTTTTAATTTTAAATTAAAATTAAAATTTGCAAATATTAATGACTATTTTTTCATTGATAGTGCACTGCTATCTTTGGTTAAAAAAGTTGAATATTCATCTATAGTTGAATCTGACCATGCCCCGGTACTTTTAGACCTCTCTTTGTCACACAAGGGAATGGAGTACACTCCTTGGAGATTGGACACTTCTTTATTAAAAGATAAGGGATTTTGCCAAATTATTTCATCTGCCATTGATGATTTTCTTAAATTTAATAGAGGCGATGGTGTGTCTCCTACTATTTTGTGGGAGACGCTTAAAGTCGTTATTAGAGGGAATATTATTTCATATAAATCCATGGTAAATAAAAGTAATCGTGTAGAGCAAGAAAGATTGATCACAGCTATACAGGTGTTAGATAGCCAATATTCAACCTCCCCATGCCCAGAACTTTATAAAGAAAAAGTGGAACTTCAGGCTAAGTATGAGTTATTGATGTCGGAAAAAGCTGAAAGGATGTTGCTGAAATCACGGGGCATTATGTATGAACGTGGGGAAAAGTCAGGTCATCTTTTAGCCCACCAGTTAAAAAGCAGATCATCTGAGCAGCATATTTCATGTTTTAGGAAAGAGAATGGGGAACTCGCAGTTGATCCTGTAGAAATTAACGATACATTTCAGGCATTCTATTCAAAGCTGTATTCATCTGAAGCTCCCATAGACAATATAGTTATGGATAATTTCTTCAGCAATCTGGATATGGCTAAAATTAGTGCAGTTAGTAGAGCAGAATTAGAATTTCCAGTCACGCATACTGAAATTGCAGACGCAATTAGGACCATGCAAAATGGTAAGGCACCGGGCCCTGATGGGTACCCAGTTGAATTTTTCAAGAAATTTTCTGAGCAATTAATTCCACTTTTACTTGACATGTTTAGAGAATCAAAAGCTAAAGGTACCTTGCCCAGGACATTGACTGAAGCTTCCATAATTCTATTGTTAAAACCAGGGAAGAACAGAGAGGAATGTGGGTCTTATCGCCCCATTTCTCTCCTCAATTGTGATCTCAAGATATTGGCAAAAGCACTTGCACGCCGTTTAGAGAAAGTTATGCCAGAGGTGATTTCCCCTGATCAAACAGGGTTTATGACAGGTCGTCACTCTTTTTCTAATGTGTGTCGCCTTCTAAATGTTTTATACTCACCAGCATCTACTGTGGTGGCTGAAGTGGTCATTTCCTTGGACGCTGAAAAAGCATTTGATAGGGTAGAGTGGAGTTTTTTGTTTGAGTGTTTGAGTAGATTTGGTTTTGGCCCCAATTTTAGATCATGGATTGAGCTTTTATATTTCAGCCCAAAAGCATCAGTAGTCACTAATAGGAACCATTCTAATTTTTTTTTTCCTTGACGAGGGGAACACGTCAGGGATCGCCAATAAGTCCACTTCTGTTTGCTTTGGTTATTGAACCTCTTTCTATTGTGCTTAAGTCAAAGACAGAAATATGTGGAATTCATAGATGGGGTTTGACTCATAAGTTATCCTTGTATGCAGACGACTTATTATTATATATATCTGACCCTATACATTGTATTCCCCATGTTTTGAATATATTGCGAACATTTAGTGTTTTTTCTGGTTATAAATTGAACCTAACTAAAAGTGAGTGCTTCCCAATAAATGCCTTGGCCCGGTCTCTTCAGGACTCAGATTTACCCTTCTGTATGTCCTTAGACTTAGACTTAGACAAAACTTTATTTATCCCCAAAGGGCAATTAGAAGGGTGAAGAGCGGTACATTAAAAGAGCAAGAAAATAAAATCACAAAAGAATATAATTACAAAAAAGGGTGGGCAAAAAAAAAACAAAAAACCAAAAAAAAACAGCGTATTATGTACAATATACAATGGCAGGTGTAGGTATCATGCCGCCATCTTGTGTCAGAACTACAATTCCCAGTCCACTTCCGTGTGACCTACGTCACGCGTGGGCGGGATCATCTACGTCATCATACAAGGAAACATAAAACAATGGGACAACGCTTCCATCTTGCTCTCTCACGTCTGGCTTCCGATGGATCTGGATGTATAAAGAGGCGCTCTCCACCCCAAAAAGACGTCTTCTTTCTTGCAAGATCCATCACTCAGCGCGATCTTCTTACCCTTGGCAAAGGTAAACTCTAGAGTCGCGCGATCTTTAAACTCAACCTGAGTTACAACCGGTTTACTTGCATTAGAAGTGGCGTCACGACTGCAGCCCAGGCAGTTAAAAGTTGAGAAGCGATTGAATCCTTTTTAACTCAAAAGCGCTGTGCATCTCATTCTGATCAGAGACTTTTCCTCACGAACGCTGAGGTTCGGACCAAGAATCCTCTGCTTTCCACGGGAACCACCCAAGTGCTCCGCTGGACCCGAAAGTTTCTACGCCTCCATCACGAGCAGCTCACGTGCTCCCACGGCGAGGCCCGAGACTAAACCGGCGAATAGTTCTTCATATCTTGCTAAAGGCAGGATTAAGTAAGATTTTGGCATTTGGGCATAATTAGAATAGTCTTAGGAATTTGCTTTTATTTGAAATGGTGTGAATTTAAACCCAGGTTTATTCATTACACTGTTAGACACGCAGCGTGTTGATTTATTTTGGTTCTATGTTCTCTCAGTTGTTTAATAGATAGGCTGCGCATGCTTCTCTCTCTCTCATTCTTACTAACATTATAATTTCATTATTATACATCTTGATCTCATTAAGATTTCAGTGGATTCAGTATGGTTATGAGCTAGTGGGTTAGCTACAGCTCCCCTTTTGTCTGCTTAGCAACACAAAGCTAATCAAGGCCTACCATGTGCTCAGCAGGCCATCAGGCCTGATAAACCACACCTCAGCTAGAAATCCACAAGCCAGCTTTTAGTTAGCTACGGCTAATACCCTTGTCTTTAGCAACACGTGCTCAGTAGGCCTCACCAGGCCTAACAGACACACTTTAGCTAGGCCATAGGGCCTTTAGCAAACACACACTAGCAACACAAGGCTAATCTAGGCCTCCACCACGTGTAGTTAGCTACACGAGGCTAAACACATGGTCAAGTCCTACACACACACACACTGTTTTAGCTAGCCACAAGCTAGGCCATACACACACACCACACATGTATATACACCTCACTGCTTGTATATATTGATTATCCATTTTTTTTAATCTTTGTATAATAAATTCATTTATTATCAAAGCTGTGTGTATTCATCTTGTTGGTGAACAACATCTGAAGTCCCCAATCTTCTCAAAGAATTCAAAAAGGGTGCGTATGTTATGTAATATGGTAAGTGATCGTAATAATTTGGAAATATACCATAATTTAGCTGTTTGGTAATTTATTATTAAGCACCAGGATTAATGGTATGATTCACTAAATGATTCATTGAATGATTCACCAAATGATTCACTAAACGATTCATTGAACGATTCACTAAATGATTCACTGAATGAGACTGATTCTATGGTATGAGTCAAATTAAACGATTCAATGGGATTGATTCATTTTAATTATTGACCTTCAAAATTTAATGAGACTGATTTAACGAGATTGATCACTTAATTTCAATAATTAACTGATTGCACCCACCGTTAAATTGGTGCCCCGTGTGAGGAAGATTGGTTTGTTGACTTCTGGAATGTTGTTCAACAACAAATAAACTCAGTTGATTCAGCAACTGCCAAGGTATAACACAGGTGACTAATGGTGAATCATTAACAGTGTGTTAATCACAGAACTGAAATTCAGCTGTCAACCACAGTTAGCTGATAAACTGGTTTAATTGATTAGTACATTAGAGTAATATCTAATCTGAGTACTTAATATTATTAATAACAATCATTATTGTTAACTAATATTATTAATTGAGCTAATTAATGAGTGAAACATTAATGAAAGAACAAAGTAGCTAAGAAACCACAAATCAATTATTTAGCAACTTGGATTAAATTAAATTCTAACCTAATCAACACAGTATTAATTTCCTTTAAGTTAATACATTTTGAACAAAATGTCGAATCCCCAATCAAGTGAGTCAGAAGGGCCCCTCCTCTCTCTTTTCGACGTTGTAGGCGATTTAGGCCAAGTCCCGGAGGATAGGAGAAATTACTTCTGTGATCTGGACCAAAAGGCTCGCTTTGATGAAATACACATAGCCGTTAGGGAACTTAAAGAGCGTACTATGACTCTCCCCGAAGGGCTATCCAAATTGTTCATGATCTACTATAAGGAAATGGAACATGTGTGTATGACCCTCGAACAAGAGAAACAAACACTAAAACGACAACTGGCCGAAGCTCAAAGGAGAGCAGAAAGCACGGAGAGTAGCCTCGTGGGCCTGAGAGCCACACAAGATGAACTAAAGTGCGAAATAGAATGCCTCAGAGAAGAAGTGACGCAAGCACGTCGCTCAGATGAGGGATCGGCCAAACCCTCCCAAGAACAGAGTTCCGCTCTGGAGGAGGAAGAACCTGAGCTTAGAACGGTAGATCAGACACCGCACTCAAGCTCAACTCGCGTGAAAGCCGCGCGATCGCCATCTCGTGGCGCTGGGAGTTTTTACTTTACTCCCCACTACACCCCCTCGCGCTTCAATATCGCTGCAGCCTCTAGCACGCGGAAAACGCCGCGCTACGTACCCTCAGACTCCTCTGACGGAGAGGCCGCCTACAAACCGAAACGCAGACATAGGCGATATGAGAGCAGCTCAAATAGCGAAGACAGCGAGGACCCCTACGGGTCAAAATCAAAACGCCTTGTCGCAGAACGCAAAACTAGGATCCGCCAAATCGACATCCTTGCGAAAGACATAGAGCGTTTTGAGCCAGAAAATCATAGACACCGAAGCATTAATGATTATTTCCGGGAAATCGAACGTAGCCTCCTGGACCTGCCAGAGGCTACGTCGCATGAAAAGGCCAGACTAGTCTGGAAAACTTTAGGTAGCAGCGTACGAGCATTCGTTGAGACCCTACCACAGTCAGTTCTCGACAACTACAAGAAAATACGTGAGTACTTGAAAGAGGAATACTCGTTGTACGAGGACGAGACTGCTGCGACGATGGGTGCCATTCTAATCAGACAGAAACAAAGCGAACACCCTCGCGAGTACTACCGTCGGCTCCGCGCGGCGTACTTTCAGGGCAGAAGCGAGCCCGGGCTAGAGGAAGATCGCAACTTCAAGTCCCTCTTCCTCCATAACCTTCACCCGCGCATCCGTAACCAAGTAACACTCGCGTGTCGCCAGCGCCCCCATACTATGAGAGAAATGCGTCGCACCGCACAACTAACGTGGGAGACGTTCGTCCGACCCACAGACCACCACGAGGATGATCCCAGAGTCCTCCGCCTATATGAGCAGGAAGGTCAGTCCTTAGGCCTAGAAGGGGGTGAAGCCCCAAACCGCGGACCCCCTTGGGCGAACCCAAACCCCGGCCACCAGACGTCGAGTCAACCCAAAGGTAACTGGAAAGGCCGACAAGCTGGAGCCAAGGGGGAACAGGGCCCCAACGCCCACGGGCAAGGTAACCGCGAATCTGGCAGTCACGGCCCTAAATCTCAGAATAGCGGACAGTCAGGGCCCCATCGCAACTCCTCTCGAAGGGAGCAGAGCCCTAAGTCAGCTACCGCTAAACAAGCCAACCAAGAGCCGCTTGGGATGGCAGAACTGAGGGCCGAACTAGCACAGATTAAACAAGCCAACCAAGAGCCGCTTGGGATGGCAGAAATGAGGGCCGAACTAGCACAGATTAGACAACTGCTGAGCGATGAGAAAGGGAAGGGTAAGCCGAGCAGAGTCAGGGACAAACCATCAGCTTGACTAGGCCGGGACCCATCCCCACCACCACCGCATGTCTACCTCGTGGGGTGGGGAAAAGACCCCTGCCCAATAGGCAGCGATGAGTTGAAACCACTCCCTCCAGTAGTGAAGCCTGACCCGCAGGATGCACCCCTGACGCAGTTTCTTGGAGATTTGGTTAGGAAAGGCAAAGCCAAGCGTATCTATACCCCAGTGGTGGTAGAAGGCAACGTTTCCCTCCAAGCTCTCTTGGATACCGGGTCAGAAATCACCCTGATGTGTTCCAAAGTCTTCGCAGAGGTTTCAGACACACGGCTCTCACAAGGCGACCCAATCCCAACCAAGCCCTGCAACATAAACGTAGTCAGCTTCACACAAAACAAAACCCCACAGTCGTTGGATCCCACAAAATATGCACAAACCCGTTGCGACGAGATTAGTGCGAACACTGATCAACCAAGCGCCACGCGAGATCAAATTTCTGATGAACTTCAGTTCATGTCTTTGCACACCGAGTCCGGTGTCGAAACACCCGACATCGCGATTCCCCCTAGTGGCCACAACTCTTTCAAAAATCTCCCTCTATCCATCAACTCAGACACAGACACCCATTTCACTGCTGGTGTAATGGCTGCGCTGTGGAACATGTTAGGCGTCGAGGTGAAATTCCATATCGCGTACCACCCTCAATTCTCTGGTCAGGCTTGTGAGGGAATTTTTAATGGATGAACATTATTATTCTCTGTGTTTCTGTGTGTTGAGCTCAAGTGGCCTATACTGAGAAAGATGTTTTTTCCTATGTTGTAATCGCTTTTCTGTGGCCTTGGTGGTAATGAGCAGGGTGCTTGAGTTCATCCTAGCTTGCATCTTCTCATGATGTAACCACCTTTCCTGACCTTGGTGGTGATAAGCAGGGTGCCTGAGTTCTCATAACTACGCATCCACCCGCACGCCAGGTGCACGCTCTAACAAAGCTTCATAGAAAATCTTGAGCCAATCACGTGAAGACACAAGCAGTGAGCGAATGCTTTCAGAGTATAATAGATAACATTCCTAAAACACAACTCAGAGTGCGCGTACTCTCGGCATCATCAGAAGTGGTGTCTTCTTCTATTCTTCTCTTTCCTTTCCTATTTTATATATCTTTTATATGATCTACTATAATAAATGACTGAAAAGACAACTGTTAGCGTTCTGAAGTGTTTATTAGAAATTTCCATTACAATTTGGCGTCCCCTGGGTGGGCCCTATGCGTCTGATCCTCGGACGACGGAACACTCCCAAGGCTACGGTGCGGAGCTGAGAACTCGGACGAGAGACCAGGCCATCAGGGCTCACCGAACCAGTAAGTGATAACTTTGCATTCTTGTGTAAAGAAATTAGTGGAAACAGTATTTAAAGAATGATACAAGAAATGGACAGAGATTTGTCCTAGTATTTAAAGAATGATATAAGAGATGGACAAAGATTGTCCCAGTCAAGGAAGACTGATATAAGAGACGGACAGAAGTTTGTCCGAGCCCAGGAGGACTGCTAAACTGTGGTACCATC
The DNA here is from genome assembly GCF_027579695.1 of Neoarius graeffei. Classification (NCBI taxonomy): domain Eukaryota; kingdom Metazoa; phylum Chordata; class Actinopteri; order Siluriformes; family Ariidae; genus Neoarius; species Neoarius graeffei. The sequence goes on along the minus strand of NC_083582.1, from coordinate 81,140,293 downwards.
AATATGTTTGCAGACAACGGATAAAACACAATTTTGAGACAATAAACTGCGAGTAGTTTATTGGGTTGTGTTAGAGAATTATCCGCCTAAGTGACGACTGGGTAATCGCTCGCCTACTTGAGGAGGGGAAGTACGGGTGCGTGTTTCGACGGATTCACGTTCAGCAATTCGTGGGAATTGAATCTTGCTCCCTTTGTTCTGTGTGAACAACTGGCCCGTCTGGGGAACGGGATAGAGAGGTTCGATCGCGAAAACGCAAAGACACACCGGTGTGCACGCAAAATATTGATGAATCAACAGAGTACTGTCCTCCTCCAAATTCTGAAACAGAGAAACAGCTTTTGTACACATGCGCGAGTTGTCTTTGAGGTTGTTGTGCTAAATGATACCTACTTTGGTTTAAGGCAAATGTCAGATAAATTGTTTACTAATAAGAACACACCTAAAAGATTATTGTGTTGCATTTTTGGACATAGTCCAACTTGCTCTTCTTGTGATTCTGAGAAAAAAAAAACTCAGCCATTGTTGTCATAACCTATTGATATAACAGTGTACAATGAGGAACAGAAACAGTAAGTTAGGGAAAGAAAAGAAAAAGCAAGTAAGTGTGAAGCTACATGTGCTATAATAAGAATTGGCTGTTCCTATGACAGCCCAAACATCCAGTTTATGAAATCCTCGTATGGCGAGGATTATTTGGCACAGTTTGATATATGGGTAAAGGACTTAGGATTCCCTGAAAAGGGCAGTTTTAGTCCCAGGCAGATAGGACAGTTAGAAGAAAGTTGAAACAGAAGGAAAAAGAAGAGTCTGCAGATAATGTTAAGTTCTTAGGGGACTGGAGGGCGTTTTCTGCATGGAAAGAAGAAACACTTAAGAGAGAGTACAAAAGAGAGAAACGACAGGCAGGGCTCTCACCCTCTTCTCAGTGTTTGAAATTTCAGATGGACCCTGACCTGGAGTCTGCCCCACCACCCCGACACACACTGCCTCCTCAGCAAGGCGGAGCATCATTCCCACAAGCGCCTCACCCACAGAGAAGGGGAGAAGTTGAGACGAAGGAAAAAACTGAGCCTCTGGAATCTCCCCCAGCCTACCAGCTGCCTCCAGCATCAGCACCTCCCCTCGCTTCTCCATCACACATGAGATCCGGTCTTACATATGGCGATGGAAAAGATACTCTCCTGGACCTGACCACGTGCTCACCAGTGGGTCCACAAGGCTGTAACCTAAAGTGTGAAGTTCTTCATCTTCCAATGGTGGAAGTGGCTGGAGCTGATGGCGTGCTTTTAGTCCACAGACCCTGGATGACAGCTGATATCAAGGAAAGCATGGCTTCTCTTCCCAATGTGAGAGAGGTAGGAGGAAAGAGATTTGGTAACGAACTGTTGATATTTTGCAGAAAATTCCGACCGACCACCCATGAACTTCGCTGCCTAATCATGACCAAGATGGGTATAGATTGGAACAAAGTTTCCAAAGAGTGGCCGGAAGCTGACCAGCGAATGACTACACCAGACTGGAGCACGGCTGGCAATAGTGAGTATAGAGATACCATCACTGCTCTCTGTGCTCGTCTGGATAGTGCTTTTCCTTTGAACATAGACATGACTAAGATCAGTATGTGTAAGCAAGAAGATGGAGAAGTGGTGTCAGCATTTCTCACCCGTCTCACCGCCACGCACGAGAAAACAGTGGCCTGACCAGACCCGTGAACCTGGCTGCAGTGGAGGGCACTCCTGAGCCTCACCAAGATCGAGCAGTACGCTGTGCATGCAGAAAAGCTGCTGAAAGAGAAGGAGAAGACAAAGTCGACACAAAGAGACCAAGATCTACACGCTGCCACTCTCACTCTTTCCAGACTGTTCAGCCTGGAGAAAAAGGAACAAGAGGAGGAAGAGGTTGAAGTAAGGGCAGAGACAGGACAACCTGGAGTGACTCGTCCTGGATAAAAGGTGCAACCTGCTACAACTGCAATCAAAAGGGACACATTGCTCGAAATTGTCTCCACAGTAACAGGCAGAAGCCCCGTGAGGAGTACAGCAAAGCAGACTGATGGGCAGACTCCGGGAACGGGCCCCACACAGAGAACAGGGGAGGTAACAAACACACACACCTGATGATACACATACACATAGACAGGAGCATTCACATAACGTTAAACACATTAGTAGCAGCACCTGCATGCAACAGCAAGACTACACAGAAATGCCCGATACACCAGTCCAGATAGATACACCTGAAGTTGCATTAAGTTTGTTAAAATACACAACTACTCCCTTTTCTAAACTCCCTTGTATGCCCCTCACTGTGTGTGGGCATGTGTTAGCCTTTCTAGTAGATTCTGGAGCAGCACACTCAGTGATACAACATGGGGTACTTCCAGTAGACCCACCGCTCAGCTCAAATTCTATTCAGACGATGGGCATCTCAGGACGACCTGTAACCGAAACTTTCTCAGTCAACCTCCCATGTAAAAGCGAGGGAGGAATAGTTACGTCCCACTCATTCCTCATCTCACATACATGTCCAGTAAATTTGTTAGCACGTGATTTAATGTGCAAATTAGAAGTAAATCTCACATCCACTCCAGATGGACTAACTATTGAAGTAAGTGAAATGTGCGGTGTGCAGTATGGGTTTGGAAGCCCCCTGTATGTGTATGTCTGGCAGCTCTGCTCAGATCAGTTCACACAAACTCCAAAACACCTTGTACAGCTCGCATACTTGAACACCTCATCAGTTGACACAGATTATATGAAAGAGGAAGATTTGCATTGTACAGCACATGTTCACCAAGGTCAAGATGTAGAGTTTGAAAAGACTTGGTTTGCAGACCCCCATGCACGTGAAAGATTGACCCTCAAACTATGTATTGGTCTAAACATTATTGCGCTGTGCAGGTCCATTTTACTCGTTGTCCAAACAGCTGCATCAATGCTCATCGCAGTGTTCTCAAACATGTTATAAGCAGCCTCAGAACAGAGGACTATGAGGTTGACTGCTGCCAACATGATTTCTTAGACATCATTAATTCTATTCCCCATGTCTCATTAGCAAGGCCACGAGCCACCCATTGGAAAGACGTGGGGAAGTGGGTCAGGAAGTGTGCAGTCGATGGCAATGAATGGTCCCAAACAGAGGACCCTAGTGTGTTGTTTTGTCAAAGGCTTGGGGTCTACAAACAGTAATGCTATGTGTGTGCATGTTAAGCACAGCGTAATACTAGCCACTGATGACCAGGGTCCTGGGGACCCCAGCCATAGTGGCCTGTTTGTCTCTGTTTCCACAGGCATAACTCCAGCAGAGGTGCACCCCAAATTGGCGGGAGTTCCAAATTCCGTTTGGGCAAAGGGTAAACGTGATGTGGGCCTAATAAAGAATGCTGAACCAGTGGTGATCACCCCCAAATCAGATTTCAGTCCTAAACAGACCCAGTACCCACTCAAACCAGAAGCAACTGCAGGTATAAAACCGGTCTTTGATTCGTTGCTGAAGGCAGATGTAATTGTCCCTTGCCAGGACTCTCCAGTGCGCACTCCTATTTTTCCAGTTAAGAAGGAAGAAAACCGTCCCAGCCCGATGAGTGGAGGTTTGTCCAAGATCTGCAAGCAGTCAATGCTGCGGCTGTCCCGCACACGCCTGACGTCCCTAAAGAGCGCTCTGCAGACCACACCCACTCTGGGATTGCCTGACCCCAATAAACCATTTGTTCAAACTGTCGATGAAAAGAAGGGTTTTATGACCTCTGTTCTTTTGCAGAAACACGGGGATAGATTGAGACCTGTAGCCTACTTCTCCAGCAGGCTGGATCCAGTGGCGACTGGATTTCCTGTTTGCCTGCATGCAGTTGCTGCAGCTGAAAAGGCGGTAACTGCCTCCAGAAATATTGTGGGGTATTCTAACCTCACCCTTTTGGTCCCACATGCTGTCTCCCTGCTTCTGTTGGAGAAAAAGACGTCACATTTGTCAGCACAGAGATGGTTGAAGTATAACACAGTCATACTTGATATGCCTAACATCACTGTGAAACGTTGTACTGTTCTGAATCCTGCCTCTCTTCTCCCTACAGAGGACGATGGAGAGCCACATGACTGTGTTGCTCTCACTAATGATTTTTGTTCCCCCAGGGCAGACTTAAAGAGCGACCCTTTGGAAAATCCAGACATGATCCTCTATGTGGATGGTTCAGCCTCCAGAGACCCAGAGATGGGAAAGAACAAAGTAGGTTTTGCCATAGTCTCAGATCACGAGGTCCTCAAGGCGTCGTGTCTGCCCTCAAACCTGTCAGCACAGGCCACAGAGCTCTGTGCCCTCATTGAGGCATGCAAATTGGTGGCAGGGCAATCTGTCAATATTTTTACAGACAGTAGGTATGCATTTGGCGTTGTGCACTATTTTGGCACCATTTGGAAACATAGAAATTTTCTCACTAGCACAGGATCTCCCATTGCACATCATAAACTGGTCTCTGAGTTGTTGGATGCTGTTCTACTCCCTAGAGCTATTGCTGTGTGTAAGTGTGCTGCCCATACTAACAATACTGATCTTGTGTCTCAAGGGAATGCCAGGGCGGACGTGGCAGCTAAGTGTGCAGCCTCAGCTTCCAGTTCACCCTCTAACCTTGCCTTTCCTCAGGCTTCTACCCCTTGTTTACAGCTAGCGGACCTTCAGAGCACTGCCATCCAGGACGAGAGACGAGTCTGGAAATAGGCAGGCTGTATCCTTGCAAACTTGGTCTGGGTTTGTCCCTCGGGCTGTCCCTGTCTACCAAAATACATGTTCCCTTTCTATTCAAAATTGGCACATGGGCTCACCCATGTGTCAAAAGGGGGGATGGTAGCAGAAGTAACAAAGAGATGGTTCACAGAGGGGTTTTCAAATTATGCTGCGAAATTTTGCAAGCAATGCTTGATATGTGCACAACATAATGCAGGTCAAGGTATCAGACTAACTCAAGCAGCACACCCAATACCAGACAAACCATTTGATCACCTCCAAATGGACTTTATTGAACTGACACCTAGTGAAGGGAAAAGGTACTGCCTGGTAATAGTTGACATGTTTTCAAAATGGGTAGAAGTATTCCCCACAGCTAAACAAGACTCAGAGGCGGTAGTCAAAGCACTCCTGAGAGATGTAATTCCTAGGTGGGGTATACCTAGCAAAATCTCAAGTGACAGTGGAACACCATTTGTTAATGCAGCCCTAAAGAAAATAGGAGCATTCCTAGGGATAGACCTGAAACAACATTGTGCCCATCATCCTGCCAGTGCAGGAGCAGTAGAGAGGGAAAATGGGTCCCTTAAAAATAAACTAAGCAAAGCTTGTGCAGAAACAGGGCTAGGATGGACAAAGGTCCTCCCTGTAGTACTCACACAAATGAGGATGCAAACTAGGCCTAAACATGGGTTAAGCCCATTCGAAATTCTGTTTGGACGAGTACCCAACACGGGGATAGGGCTAGCTCAAGGAACACTGCCGGACACCACACTGTGTGATGATGCAGTGTTGAATTACTGTGCAATGTTGTCCTCTGCTTTGAAATCTATCCACAAACAGGTAAAAGAAGCACTTCCCAAACCCGCTGAGGGACCTCTGCACGATCTACAACCAGGGGATTGGATCGTGGTAAAGGACTTCCGACGAACCAAGTGGAACAAGCCACGGTGGAACGGCCCATTCCAGGTCCTGCTCACGACCCCAACGGCAGTGAAAGTCACAGGCAGAGTGATGTGGATCCATGCTAGCCACTGCAGGAGGGTTCCTGAACCGGCTGAGCAGGAGGAAAAGGAAGGCCTAAGTGACCAGACGCTGACTAAAGCTCGTGAGGAAGAAAGGCATCACTGCATGGAACAGTGCGAGTATCACATCAATCACGTACGCACCCTCAATAGGGAAGAGTATTTCAGTGTCTAGCCGATAGACAAGTCTTAGGGTTTTGAGTTTCCTCCAAGTCCCGGTGAGGTGGGACGAGGGCTGATAGGGCGTGCCCGCCCTCTGAGCACCAATACACGTCAAGAAGGGCAAGGGTTAACTCGGTAACATCATTGAGGCACTGAACAAGATGCGCAAGGTTGCTGAACAATCATAAGCAGATGAACATGGAGGAGTTGAAGACAGCTGATTGTGTTGGTTCAGTGGATGGAAGACTCTGATTCTATCCACCATACTGGTCCTGGGCTTAGCGATTGTGATGCTATGTTTGCTCCCTGTTTTCTGTCAATGTTGTATGTCTGTGTTTCAGAGGCAGCTGACAAATATTGGTTACCAGATGGTGAAAATAGACTCAGACGACTTGCCTGACTGGCCTCCAAACTCACACGAAGACTATAACCCACCGTTCGATGACATCAGCACAGTTGACATGAAACTAGTCCTGACTTAAAACACTTTCATTATGATTGTTTCCTGTTCTATTATTCCTGATCTATGTATATGGCTTGCTAGCATTTATTTAAGATGTCTGTCTTATAAAAACAGCCTTAGCATTATCCCTGTACACTCAATGACGTGTTAAGTTGAATCTCTCTGAGAACTCTTATCACTGAAACTGTGTACAGTTCTTTTCTTTCCTTTTAGTAATTTATCCTATAGGATAAAAAGGGGGGAATGTGAGGGAATTTTTAATGGATGAACATTATTATTCTCTGTGTTTCTGTGTGTTGAGCTCAAGTGGCCTATACTGAGAAAGATGTTTTTTCCTATGTTGTAATCGCTTTTCTGTGGCCTTGGTGGTAATGAGCAGGGTGCTTGAGTTCATCCTAGCTTGCATCTTCTCATGATGTAACCACCTTTCCTGACCTTGGTGGTGATAAGCAGGGTGCCTGAGTTCTCATAACTACGCATCCACCCGCACGCCAGGTGCACGCTCTAACAAAGCTTCATAGAAAATCTTGAGCCAATCACGTGAAGACACAAGCAGTGAGCGAATGCTTTCAGAGTATAATAGATAACATTCCTAAAACACAACTCAGAGTGCGCGTACTCTCGGCATCATCAGAAGTGGTGTCTTCTTCTATTCTTCTCTTTCCTTTCCTATTTTATATATCTTTTATATGATCTACTATAATAAATGACTGAAAAGACAACTGTTAGCGTTCTGAAGTGTTTATTAGAAATTTCCATTACAGGCTGAACGAGCCATTCAAACCATTGTGAGCATGCTGCGAGAGTATATCACAAACCATGGTCAAATTTGGGACGTGAAACTTCCCTTGGTGCTAAGGGCCATCCGGTCCACCCCTCATTGTGCCACTGAAGTCACACCCTTTGGGATGATGACTGGGCGAGAGTCGGTTCTTCCCCCGCATCTCCTATACAAACCAGAGGCCATGAGTGTCGCGATTGCATACACTGCACATCAATATGTCGCCGACCTACAACGCCACCTACAGTCAACCTTTACAGGTGCCCAAAAGAATCTCGATTCGAGAGTAGAAGGACACAAAGCCTACTACGCCCGAATCTCAGAGAAGTTCCTACCACCCTGGTCGAGACCTTTCGATCGTGGGAAAACCATTCCCCGTCGCGTATCACATTAGGACATCTAGGCCTAATCAAACGCTTTCATATCGATTTCCATGATAATCGAATCAAACCTTTTGAACAGTCCTCACTCCAAAAGGGGGTGGACGATAGCTAGGCCCATCATGTCCACCTAGCTTGTACGCATCACTCAACCATAAGCGTACACTAACATTCCCGGTCAGACTTCACCAACCCAATGAAGTAATAACCCTTCAGTATAACATGGTAGATAAAATACTAAAATCCGCTATTATTACTAGTGTGTATTCATCGCAAATACACCTGGCATATAGTCTTGGAAGTGCTATCCTCACTCTTGTGAATCCACAAAACTTAGAGATGTGCACCTTCACGAAAGACATCCACTGGGTCTGCCCAGGCAACCCATACATAACACTACACACCTAGCTAGATAAGATGGTCTGTGTCCCCGACAGCTAGCCGCAGTAGCGCACGCTTTCTAGCCAGACCACCCACTGCTATCACCTTCCCAGAAGATTAGGTTTGCCAACCCAAACACTAATACTTCTTTCCTTCCTTCATTTCTTCTCTTTTCTTGTTTTTTTTTATGCATAAGAAATTAAACACTACATGTTTCATGTTCCATGTTTAATTTTTTTGATGTGGTTTTGATCTAGTTAGTTAGATAGTGAATATATGCCCAAAATGCCCATAGTGATATGCCCAAAATGCCTCTGTCTCCAACTGTCTTACTGGAACTCACAAGTTTACACAGTCTTCGCAGGACACCATGAACTGCACAGGACAAGTCTACCTCAAGGACTATGGACACGGCGATGATACGATACGGTGCTCTCAGTGCTACGACTCCGTCATACCCCTGAGACCAAAAGGGGGACTGTAGGTATCATGCCGCCATCTTGTGTCAGAACTACAATTCCCAGTCCACTTCCGTGTGACCTACGTCACGCGTGGGCGGGATCATCTACGTCATCATACAAGGAAACATAAAACAATGGGACAACGCTTCCATCTTGCTCTCTCACGTCTGGCTTCCGATGAATCTGGATGTATAAAGAGGCGCGCTCTCCACCCCAAAAAGACGTCTTCTTTCTTGCAAGATCCATCACTCAGCGCGATCTTCTTACCCTTGGCAAAGGTAAACTCTAGAGTCGCGCGATCTTTAAACTCAACCTGAGTTACAACCGGTTTACTTGCATTAGAAGTGACGTCACGACTGCAGCCCAGGCAGTTAAAAGTTGAGAAGCGATTGAATCCTTTTTAACTCAAAAGCGCTGTGCATCTCATTCTGATCAGAGACTTTTCCTCACGAACGCTGAGGTTCGGACCAAGAATCCTCTGCTTTCCACGGGAACCACCCAAGTGCTCCGCTGGACCCGAAAGTTTCTACGCCTCCATCACGAGCAGCTCACGTGCTCCCACGGCGAGGCCCGAGACTACACCGGCGAATAGTTCTTCATATCTTGCTAAAGGCAGGATTAAGTAAGATTTTGGCATTTGGGCATAATTAGGATAGTCTTAGGAATTTGCTTTTATTTGAAATGGTGTGAATTTAAACCCAGGTTTATTCATTACACTGTTAGACACGCAGCGTGTTGATTTATTTTGGTTCTATGTTCTCTCAATTGTTTAATAGATAGGCTGCGCATGCTTCTCTCTCTCTCATTCTTACTAACATTATAATTTCATTATTATACATCTTGATCTCATTAAGATTTCAGTGGATTCAGTATGGTTATGAGCTAGTGGGTTAGCTACAGCTCCCCTTTTGTCTGCTTAGCAACACAAAGCTAATCAAGGCCTACCATGTGCTCAGCAGGCCATCAGGCCTGATAAACCACACCTCAGCTAGAAATCCACAAGCCAGCTTTTAGTTAGCTACGGCTAATACCCTTGTCTTTAGCAACACGTGCTCAGTAGGCCTCACCAGGCCTAACAGACACACTTTAGCTAGGCCATAGGGCCTTTAGCAAACACACACTAGCAACACAAGGCTAATCTAGGCCTCCACCACGTGTAGTTAGCTACACGAGGCTAAACACATGGTCAAGTCCTACACACACACACACTGTTTTAGCTAGCCACAAGCTAGGCCATACACACACACCACACATGTATATACACCTCACTGCTTGTATATATTGATTATCCATTTTTTTTAATCTTTGTATAATAAATTCATTTATTATCAAAGCTGTGTGTATTCATCTTGTTGGTGAACAACATCTGAAGTCCCCAATCTTCTCAAAGAATTCAAAAAGGGTGCGTATGTTATGTAATATGGTAAGTGATCGTAATAATTTGGAAATATACCATAATTTAGCTGTTTGGTAATTTATTATTAAGCACCAGGATTAATGGTATGATTCACTAAATGATTCATTGAATGATTCACCAAATGATTCACTAAACGATTCATTGAACGATTCACTAAATGATTCACTGAATGAGACTGATTCTATGGTATGAGTCAAATTAAACGATTCAATGGGATTGATTCATTTTAATTATTGACCTTCAAAATTTAATGAGACTGATTTAACGAGATTGATCACTTAATTTCAATAATTAACTGATTGCACCCACCGCAGGCCTGTTGCCAGTAACAAAGTAAAAAAAAAAAGGCAGCAGATAAAATATGGCAAATAAATAAAATGACGCGTGGATAAAATTAAAATGACAATATGATTAGAGTGACATTGTAGTTAAAGTGACAAGGTAATATTGTAATATTGCACATCAGGACATGTGATATTGCACTAGAGTATTGTACAGAAGACTTAAGTTATTGTAACTGTCTTAGACTTCTTAGAGTTCAGGAGGAGAATAACACTTGGAACAAAGGTTGCTCTCCTCCTCTGGGTCTTACAGGCCGGACAGTGGAACCTGCAACCAGATTGCAGCTGCTCAAATGCCGGGAACAAAGCATGAGTCGAGTCCTTAAGAATTCGACAAGCCAGGCCGCTAGCCTGCTGCTCATACACCGTATTCAGGTGGCGAGCAGGAAATCCAATAATCTTAGAACACACCTTGACAATATTATGCAGGCAGTTCCTGTCCTGTACAGTAATGGAGTAATACCAACAGCATATAGAAAAAGCTAAAACACTTTCAATGAATGTATAATAGAATGTCAACAAGATGTTCTGACTGACAGAAAAAGAGTTCAGTTTCCTTAGTAGGTACATCCTCTGATGACACTTCCTTAGGATCCCTTCTGTGTTGGAAGAGAACCTCAGTTGGCAGTCCAGAATGGTTCCCAGGTATTTACATTCCTCAACTGTCTCAACCGGAAAACCGTGGACCATGGTGGTGACAGCCGCCGCCAGTTCCCTTTGGCTGCTGGAGAAGGTCGCCACCATCTCCTTAGTTTTACTAACATTCAACTCCAGGCAGGAAGAGTCACACCACTCTACGAACTGCTGAAGAGCGGGTCCATGATGGAGGGAAGGGCCAGACAGGAGGGACAAGAGAACTGTGTCATCAGCAAACTTAACCAGGTGACAGTTGGGGTACGTTGATCTGCACTCATCAGTGTACAGAATGAAAAGCAGCGGAGAAAGCACACAGCCTTGTGGGGAGCCAGTGGAGGTGGTGAGGAGATCAGACAGGTTATTGTTAATCCAGACACGCTGGGTTCAGTTGGTTAGAAAGTCCAGGATCCAGAGGATGAGCTGGCTGCTCATGTTGAAGTTCCGGTGGAGTCTCTCTGCCAGAATATTTGGTTGCAGGGTATTAAAGGCTGAGGAGAAATCTGCAAACAGGAGTCTGGCGGAGGTATTGGGAAGCTCCAGGTGTCTGTGGATAGTGTCGATGATGAAGGCTTTGGCATCGTTGACACCTTTATGGCTTTGATATGCAAATTGGAGCGGATCAAGTTGTGAATTGGTCAGAGTGAGAATGTATTGCCTGACAAACCTCTCCATAGCCTTCATCACCTGGGAGGAGAGGGCCACTGGGCACAGATCATTCAGGGCCATGGGGGGGCTTCTCTTGGGAATGGGGACAATTGTTGAGTGTTTCCAACATTTGGGGACAGTTCCTGTGTTGATGGAGGTCTGAAACAGTTTCTGGAAAACACTCCCTAACTGGTCCGCACAGTATCTAAGGACCCGGCCACTGACGTTATCGGCTCCAGGTGCACTGTTAACCTTAGACCTCTTAAGGGCCCTCACTACGTCAGTGGTGGGGAAAGAGATGCATAAGTCATCAGGTATGAGGTTGGATCTGATGTCCTCTAACTGGGTGGAGTTGTTGATCTCAAAAGAGATGGGTTTAAGTATTTAGGTATTCATTTAAGTCGTACATTTCCTGAGCTATACCATAAAAACTTTACTCCATTAGTAGATAGGTTAAAGTCTGATTTCCAGAGATGGAATGCCATTAACTTGTCGTTGGTTGGTAGGATTAACTGTATTAAAATGAATGTTCTCCGTAGATTTCTTTATCTTTTTCAGTGTCTTCCAATTTATTTGCCCAAATAATTTTTTCTGTCTATGGATAGGCATATAACAGCTTTTATTTGGGCTGGTAAAGCGCCTAGAATTCAAAAGAGAGTTCTTCAAAGACATCGCTCCAATGGAGGCTTGGGTTTGCCAAACTTAGAATTTTACTATTGGGCAGCAAACTGCCAGAAAATATTTTATTGGTGCCAGTCATCAGATATGGGCTGGTGTGAGTCTGAAAATAATTCTTGCCTTTCAACTTCACTCCCAGCCTTAGTGACTTCTAAAATCCCTCTGGCTAGTTCAACATATACTTCAAATCCAACGGTTATTAATACCTTGCGTATTTGGCAACAATTTAGAAAACATGTGGATCTACCTAATTTCTCCATTCAAGCCCCAATTTTGTCATAATCACTCATTTATTCCAGCTAGGATAGATGCCACTTTCCTGGAATGGAGTAGACAAGGCCTTGTCAGATTTAAAGATTTTTATAAGGAAGGTGTTTTTGCAAGTTTCAATGATATGCGTGAAACATTTAATCTCCCCCACTCAAATCATTTTAGATATCTACAGATTCGCCAATTTATTTGTAGTAATATGACTGATTTTCCAAATGAACCAGATCCATCTGTTTTGGAGGATATTTTGGATGTCTTCTAATTTAAAGGGGCTTATTTCTAGAATTTATAACATCATCACTTCCCATGGTGATAATACCCTGGATAAGATTAGAGCAAAGTGGGATGATGAACTTGGAGAAGCAATACCAGATAGCATATGGGAAGAAGCAGTACATAAGGTCAATGGGACATACTGTGCTTGTCTAAGTTTAATCCAGTTTAAAGTTTTACACAGGATGCATTTTTCTAAAGCTAAATTGGCAAAAATATTTTCAGGCATGGATGAAAATTGTAGTAGATGTCATAGGACTCCAGCAACGTTGACTCACATGTTTTGGTCATGCCCAAGTTTGGATCAGTTTTGGTCAGGAGTCTACAAAACGATATCTGAAATTATAGAAATAGAATATGACCCCAATATGTACACCTCAATTTTTGGAACAGTGTCAGGTGACCCTGTGAGACTTTCTGGGTACAAAGATGTATTAGCCTTTTCAACTTTGATTGCCAGACGGCAAATTCTTTTACATTGGAAATCCCCATACCCACCAAAAGTATCTGTATGGCTGACTGATCTTATGATGCATCTGAAATTAGAAAAGATTAAGTATGCACTTAGAGGGTCTGATGACCTTTTTTATGGTATCTGGAACCCTTTAATAACATATTTTGAAAAACTCAAGACCCTTCCTGAGTCTCTGTAATGACATGTAAAGCACCAAGATAGTCTGATGGCATAGGCCTAAGGAAGTCTGCAATATTGTTTTATGTACCAGTGGTATGGTTTGATATTACTGGATAATGTATTTATGTTTTTTTTTTGGGGGGGGTTGGTTTTTTTGTATAAAAATTGTACAAGTGACTTACTGTCTTTTGTTTGACTGGTGACATACTAAGACGCACAGGTTCTGATGGGGGTGGGGGGTGGGAGGTGGAAGGGTGGGCAGGGGGTTGTAGATTGGAAATGTAAGAGAAAAATTAATGTCTTTCATCTAAGTTTGTAACTTTGTTGTCTTTCATTAATTAAAAAAAAGAGTGTCCTCACCAGTTCCATCACAGTGTGGTATGGAAACTGCACTGCTCAGGACAGGAAGGCTCTCCAGCAGGTGATAAAGACTGCCCAGTCCATCTCTGGAACAGCCTTCCCATCACTACAGGACATTTACAACACCAGGGTCATCAGGAGGGCCCATAACATTATTAAGGACAACACACATGCGCAACACAGTCTCTTTACACTCCTGCCATCAGGGAGACACTACCGGAGTGTCAAATCAAGGACTACAAGACTCACAAACAGTTTCTATCCACAGGCTATCAGGCTCCTAAACAATATCCATCCATCCATCCATCCATCATCTGTAGCCGCTTATCCTGTCCTACAGAGTCGCAGGCAAGCTGGAGCCTATCCCAGCTGACTATGGGTGAGAGGCAGGGTACACCCTGGACAAGTCGCCAGGTCATCGCAGGGCTAACACATAGATACAGACAACCATTCACACTCACACCTACGGTCAATTTAGAGTCATCAATGGCCTCGGTGCATGCATCACTTCCTCGTTTGGTGTAAGGATGGTACGATATTTCCGGTCGGTATGTGGAAGTGCCAGTGTTATGGCTGAGTCCATGAAGTTCACAAGGTGCCTCTTGGAGTTACCGAAGTTTACTGTTAATGATGTGCGTCGTATCGTCAGAGCATCAAGTACAACACCACAGAGTAAACTTGAAAAGGGTTTCAAGTTCTACGTTTCGTCCTACCTCTGCAATTTTGAAGGTAAGTCACTGACGGTAATGTTAATTCTAGCTAGCCTGAGATGGAAGCCTAGTGATGTGACTGTTGTCTTTTGGACACAAACCAAACTGTCCTGGTTCAGTTTAACCATGTTACTAGAAATGCCTATTTTTTAACGTGTTTGTATTTCTGATGGAAGTATCAGGCAAAAATAAGGCTAACGAGATAACAGTGAGGGCCCACTGCTACAGATCTATGAAGAAAACAGATACGCCACACCAGCTGAGAGTAGGACTGGTTAAAATGACATGTTCAAAGTTCTGTTCAGTGTCACCTTCAAAGTTCTGTTGAACATGTTCAAAAGTTAGTTCAACCCTAGTTCTACCCTTTTTACCCTTGCTCTTATTTTGATAACCATAGGCAAAGATGTTGGTAGCCAAATGCAGCTGAGTAGCTGAGTGGGAATCATTAGCAGGCTATTTGGTCTATAGTAAACAAATGGGAGTCTGTTTTACAGTTCAAGCTATTATCATGTACCTCTATGGCTCAAAAGCAGAAAATAGTCCACCTCAGCTATTCTTCAAACTGCATGTTCTAACTTAAATCTCTCCTGTCATCTTAACTTCTTTATTAACATATGGCTCCAACTCTTATACGTATTAACATATTCTGATGACACTCTTCAAAAAGCAGTAGAAGCAAAACCTGCACTGTTCTGTTGTTGGTAGCACAAACAAAACAAAAATTGTAGGCCTGTTTCACTTCTATGTGTACAGTAAGTATTTCATCTGGAGTGAAAATGAAGTTCAAATTGAAAATATGTGTAGTTCATAGTTCTCAGAAACATGAGCTTGCTCAGTGAACTATTGGATTTGAACTTAGTTCATTCACAACACTGTACAAGAGAAAGGATAATTTTGTCCATTTACATGTCATGTTTAGTACATGTAGAAATGGGTCTGAAATACGGGAGAAACCCTGAAAAAAACAGGAGTGTTGGCAACTATGGACAGCACAGTGTGCACTTTCAATGGCTGCTGGATGTTTACAACCATCCTGACATTTTAGCGGAAATTACATCACGTTCCGGCGTGCACATAGGGTATTAGCCTAACCTGCATGCCTTTGGACTGTGGGGGGAACCGGAGCACCCGGAGGAAACCCACGCGGACATGGGGAGAACATGCAAACTCCACACAGAAAGGCCCCGTTGGCCACTGGCCTCTAACCCAGGACCTTCTTGCTGTGAGGCGACAGCGCTAACCACTACACCACCGTGCCACTCCTGAACAATACAACACACTAAATACTGCACTCCCCATTCTCCAGCATCCCCACTGCAGCTACCTGTTTACACAAAGCACAGAGTCACTTTACAGATTAACTCAGGTTTTTCTGGCACTTCTTTTACTTTTATTACTTCAGTTTTAGTTTTTACTTTAGGGTTTTGTTTTTTTAGTTTTTATTTAGTTTTACTACATTTACTACTTTATTACTTTTATTCCCTTTTTGTCATGTGTTGTTGAGTGTCTGTGTTATTATTGTGTGTAAGGGGAGCAGCAAAGTATGACGTAAATTTCTTGAATCTTTATAGTTTTCATTGCTTTTTGTTTTTTATGATGTGCTAAACTGTGTTAATGTAGCTATTGTGAACAAATTTAGCTGTTATTACTATATGATTTATCATATATACATCTGTGTCCATATATTAATGAGCTTTTAGGTGACAGATTGTCTGTCCATTGTTGCCATGACATCATCACCATCTTTGCCCTGCGGAGACCACTGGTCTCCTGAGCTGCCGTTAGACCTTTCCTATTGTCGCAAAACGCCAAAGGTGTCGTGAAGCGCCGCCCCAGTGAAGATGGCAGCCGAGCTGCATCCGCGCAGCGGAAAACTCATTGGGCTGTCCAACTCGAACCGCACGGCGCAGCGAAATCAGCCGGTTCAGGAGTTTAATCACGGTCTGGTGCTTAGCCGGGAGCCGCTGCGGGACCGCGATGTCTTTACGGTTCGGATTGACAAGAAGGTAAACAAGTCCGCCTCGTCAGGTTACGGTAGCTGCCGTCGGTTTGTCTGCAGTACCGGGCTGAATACCAAACTCTTCGCTGCACACTACAGAAGTGCACTACGTAGAGAAGGGTATCCGGTTCTGGATTACTTTTTAGGGACTTCCTTCCTTTCTTTCATGTCGGCACTAAACTGAGTACCGAGTTTAATCAAAGCCGCTAAAACACTCTCTTGCTATAGTCTATAAAATAATATATGTACCCTACATAGTGTACTATCTGTCTATTTGGGATACAGCCCTAGGTTTCGTTAGGATCTCATCCTGACATACTAATAACGAATAGATCAGCGTGAGGAAAATATTTATTATTTGACTGTCACAAACTTAAACCAGGTCTGTGTGATGTGAGTTTGTTTGATTGAATGTATTAAATTTTAGATATTCCATTATACAGTTTAGCTCCAGCCGCTAGTTTAGCTAAAGGACCGTGTTTTTTCAACCCACCGCTTAATGTGAAACCCCTCCCCCTACACAGGGATGTCTGTTTCTACTCTGTGATTGGCTACGTTTCACACACACTCAAGAACTATCCAATCCTGATATAGGAGGCGGGATTAGTCAAAAACAGGTAGGGAAAAAAAAAAACAAGCTGTAGCTGATTAGCTCGGTTCACTAGGCAACAGAGATGCGTTCGTATTAGCTAGTAAATAATCTTTTATTAGGATTATAACATTATAAAAATACTTTAAACAAGTGAAGAAATGTCACAGCTTAAACCAGACAGCATTAATTTTATTAACTTAACGTTTATAAATGTTTAACTGTGTTAATGCTAGCTCTCTGACAACCGGTTTGTTTGCTAACTAGACAGAGAATAATAATAATAATAATAATAATAATTAATAGGTCGTTAAAATAAAATTCATAACGTGTTAATAAACAGTTTTGCCAATGCGACGACTTCAATGTGATGTTTTTGACTACAGTGCTAATTTTTGACTAAGCAATTAATTTCGCTGTTTATAAGGTTGAATGATATTTAATGGGAAAATATCAGTGCTTAAAGAGATCCGCGGTTTATGATACAACAAAGCGTCAGTGTAACACTGAAGCCGTATTATGAATAACAAAATTAAATGCAAAAAACTCAATGCAAAGCTGTCTTAGTCCCGGAGAGACCTTTGAATAAACAATGTCTTCTTTGACCAGTGACCTCCGAGAAAGTGGTCTGGCTTTTATAATCTTATTATACAGTTTAACTGGGCATTTGGCTTGAAATTTCTGACAAAATTCTCCATGTTGTAATGCATTTCCATTGTCATCTAAGAAATGAGCAATTGCCCAAATCCCTTTTGACCCCAATTCTTCAAAACACAAGGATTTTCTGCCAAGTAATAGGCTATGTATGTGTTATTTTAAATTGGTGTATTATGTAGAGTGAAATTATGTTTATAAATTCGCTCCCAATAGAGTAACACTTGCTGATGAAAAGTAGAAAGTTTAACTGGTACTGAGTTAATGTCAAAATCACATCGAAGAAAGAAGTCTATTCCCCCCGTTTTCTGAAAAATTCCATTTGGGATAATAAACCAAAAAGAGTGCCTATTCCTAATAAATGTTTGTAACCATTTTAATTGTAGAACCCCATTCATAATATGAGTCAGTCGCTTTAACCCCCCCCCCCCCCATAATTTTTAACCATGTCATTTTTCCTAATGTAATGACGCATGTTTCTTTAGATGAAATTAAAGTTGACACTGTTGATTGAGTTAATCATCTTTGCAGATATAGATAAAGAGAAAGCTGGATAAATAAGTCTAGACAGACCCTCCATTTTGGTCAGTAACACGCTACCAAAGATTGTAATGTCTCTTTGCAACCACCTACTCATAGCTGATTTACATTTATCTACATTCTTCCCAATATTCAAATCCTCAGATATGGTTATTTCTAAGGATAAAACAACAACTAAGTACTTAACCTCTTTCTTAATCATTATATTGTATAATTGTTGCAGGAGATAATCATGTAAAGTTAATAGTTCACATTTGTCTACAGGAGCGGAAGAAAGATCCCAGCTTCCGCTATGACGCAGCAATGAATCATGGGAAAGGTCAGAGTTCAGGAAAGTGGTGTGCTGTGTCCGAAATCATTCGCTACTCACTATTGAGGGAATTCTATATAGAGGACTATATAGTGAGCTCACTGATAAAATGTAAAAACACTTTGGGACACTACTCTGTCACACCTTTATTTACGTGATTACTGTCGCACAGTTAAAACGTGCCAGATCAGTCAGCTGGTGGGTTTTCAAAATAATGAATACATGCGTGTGTTATTTTGATAAATCCATATTATACTGAGCGTATTTCCCGCATTAATAAATACAGAGTACTTTGTGTCTGCTTCATCATTCAGTTCTTTAAATCAAGGCTGAATCCTTTCTTCTTCACCGCTGCCTTTTATTAAATCAAATTTGAGGCTTTTGATTAATTCCTCGCTCCGCATTGTAACTTTTATTCTTGTATTTTGTCTTATTCTATTTTAGTTTATTTTCTATTCTCTTACTATTTTTAATTGTACTTGAATGTAGGGCTGCTCGATATTGGAAAAAATCAATATCACGATTTTTTCAGTAAATATCAATATCGCGATTTTTAAAACGATATTTATACACCTTTTTTTTAAAGCCCCGATCATCAACACCCGAGGCACCGGGCCACATTTTTATAGTACAGGCCTCATAGGCTACCTGTCAACCCTTCCCGTTGTACCCTGAAACGCCTTTTACTTAAACTATTTACTGTGCAAGCGCGTACTTTGCATAGGTCCTATCGCCTGCACAAGGCTCACGTTCTCCTCACTCAACATTTCCGATCACAGAGGATGGAGCCAGCGCTGGTATTACCAGTGATTACTGCGTAACGTCCACACTGGCTCGTAGCCAGCCAAGGATAAAATCTCTCTCTCACACACACACACTACAACGTAAGCTTGTGTGTTGTTAAGACACCAACATTAAACACGCACACACACGGACTGGCCATTGGGAGTAGCGGGAGTTTTCCCGGTGGTTCAGCGTGGGCCGGCGGAGAAAAAAAAAAAACAGTTGCGCGCTGGCCTTTAATATGATAAGCAATGTTAACAGTTTCTTTAAGATGTTTTGGAATGACTGTGCGTAGGGTGTTTTTGGCCACAGAACACTAACCCACAGTAGTAGGAGGACTACTGGATTCGTGGATTTTGTCGGAGAAAAAAAAAAAACAGTTGCGCGCTGGCCTTTAATATGATAAGCAATGTTAACAGTTTCTTTAAGAAACTGTTAACATTGCTTATCATATTAAAGGCCAGCGCGCAACTGTTTTTTTTTTTTCTCCGCCGGCCCACACTGAACCACCGGGAAAACTCCCGCTACTCCCGATGGCCAGTCCGTGTGTGAACACGCACAATATAGAGACAAGTCCTTAAGAATTAACATACATGAAAATAGCTCAGCGGCATGTAAACATTCCCTGAAAGTGTAGGTGGCACTGCGGCTAGATGCTACGTGAAATGGCACAAGGCAAACACCATGCGTCGCTCAGTCAACAGACAAAATCCACGAATCCAGTAGTCCTCCTACTACTGTGGGTTAGTGTTCTGTGGCCAAAAACACCCTACGCACAGTCATTCCAAAACATCCCCACTAGTTGCAGGTTATGTCTCAAATACAGATATGCGTTGTGGATTAAGCGATCTATTTTCAAGCATCAGGCTTCTCTTCCTTCATCTTCCAAATGTGGACTCCGCTATCTTTTTGGCATGTCAGCACTGAAATACCATTTGCAGAGATATTTCACTCGAAAAGTAAAAGCAACACATGATTAGGGCTACATGATTAGCAGGGGGACACCGTTTTAAGCGCACGGAATTTTAAAAACAATGTAATTACATCTGAGTCCGTCTACATCGCACAATAAACCCGTCCTTAGCAGAACCTACTTCAAAGCATGATGCTAGCTGCAGATGCACAAGTCAAAATCAAATGAACCCAAGTAAACATGCCGCGGCGGGCAACATTAATAACCAAATTGCCTTACCTTAAAACGCTGCCTTGACCACAGGACGACTCGCAATTATTCCACTTAAATCCATACGGTTTAACACATCTAACACAGCTAGCAAGCTGGATATGTGCTAATATTGTTGTGCTTGTTTTCTTCCGTAGATGCCATTTTTACATTACCCAGTCCCACATCCAAAAATATGACGTAAATATATGTTAATTGTATTATTATAACTATTAGCAAGCAAATCAAACAACATATTAACAAATCAATATATCAAATCACCCGACACGTATGAAAACAGAAGAACTGATTTTTTACTGTTGCGGAGATATCGCGGGAGTAGAATGGATGACGTATACAAGGCTACGGTGTGCCTTAGGGGACAGAAGGGTTGTTTTACCTTACAAATGACAAAAAATCGTTTCATATCGATATTATGAATTTTGATATCGTTTGACACCAATATCGATATCGTGATAAAAATACGATATATTGCACAGCTCTACTTGAATGTCTGTTTATAATGTGTTTCTTCCTCCGTCCGTTCACTCCAACACACTACAACATTATTAATGTTTTTGCGCCACAACTTTTATAAATTTGTCTTGTGCCCATTGTCATAAGAAAAACAAACCACTGCTAAACTCACTCTAAAATACTTAACGGTCCTGATGAAACAGCTTTTCTTTCAGCGCAACCACAATGCATGATGGTATATATTGCTTGGTTAGTGACCATCGGTTGTACACTACTTTTCATGGTGCATTGTGGGATACTATGAGTGCACTATATAGGGTGTAATAATTCTTATTATACATTCAGACAGCACTACAAAATGACGAACTCACTATATAGTCCACTGTGTAGCGAGTGATTTCGGACACAGCAGCGGATATCGTGGGGCGAGCTGAAAACTCATGAACGGCTTTGAATTTTGCACTTTAGAACTAAGCTTTTAATAGAATTCACAAACTTAGAGTTGAGGAAAGTAAAGAAAAGAGAGGCACTCGAAGGAACATTTGAATTTCATTTTTATTTTATTTTTTTTCATGCTTCTCAAATCCTAGTCGCCCTTTGGGTGAACAAACCAACTTTTAGTGGCCCTGGTCAGTTTTTAGTCTCCGCTGGCGACCGTCCGACTGCCAGGTTTCAACCCTGATCTCGGTGTTTTGGTGTGACCAATTTTTTGTTGTGATGAATTCTGGATCTTTCAGTGACTTGACTCATTTTGGCTTCCAAACGATTTAATGCCAGTTTGTTCTAAACTGTGTAAAGTTTGTGATGTTTTTACTAATCACGTTTCAGCACTCTTGTATGCAAACACTACTGTGGTTGAAGAGGACACTTGTGCTGTTTGGGCAGATAAAAAAGGAACGTTTTTATTTTATTTTTGATAAACCAAAGCAGCGTCAGACTTCTCTGTGACCCTGAGTAGGATAAAGTGCTTTCTTACCGAAGAGGAAAGAAATTGCACTAAGCGAACAACTTGGATGCAGAAATGAGGTTTCCATGGAAACGTATTCGTACCAAAAAAAAAAAAAAGTTCATACTGTTTAAAGTGAGTCGACTCACTTTAAAGAGCCGAATCGTTCACAAATGACTCATTAAAAAGGTGCCTAAATCTGTTGTGGGGTTTGTTTGTTTGTTTGTTTGTTTGTTTTTTGGGGGGGGTCTTAACCATCTTCTATAGGTGGTACATACCGGGGTGGGTTGCATCTGACGTCACATTCACCTCATTAGATACGCAAGCTGTGAAGTGGTGGTCAGCTGAGCTCACTGTTCACCAAGCGTTACTATCACTGGGCCACGTTGTGAGTCATTAAAATGCCCTGCGCTTGCGTTGTTTTGTTCTGCTTGAAATGAACAAACTGAAACTGATAAAAGTTTCTTCTGGGTTCCACGTGAAATGATAAAGGGTGAAAGAGCAAAGGATTTTACCAAAAGATGATGTGAGAGGTGGCTCTTGAACTTTTCGCTGCGATGGAAGGAAGCCGAGTCGAAGAACGCTTGAGTTTGCAGTGATCTCTTTGTGAAAGGTTTGTAAATTCCTCTGATTTATTTAATTTGGATTCACAAATCATTTTTCTCACCGTTTTCTGTTATTTCATGATGTTTAAGTTCAGGATATGCTTCAGCCCTTTGTGTTTTTGTTTCCTGTTGATCGTGGTCGCCATATTGTAAACGAACATATGTTTTCACTTTATCAGGATGTCTGAGCGATCTTTACAAGGAGGAGGATGATGATGATGATGATGATGATGATTGGGCTCCTACACTGAACTAGAGAGAAGATAATTGAGACGATCCACAGAAACACAAAAGCAGAGCTCGAGTTAACAGCACGAAACCGCTTCCCCGGCTGTGCGGTTACAATGAGCCGTGATCACTTCTCCATCCTGTTTCACCAATCCCCAGGTCTTTAAAGGGGTTTCTGTGGCTCTTTGTGAATGATTTACCTGGAAGAGAAGAGCAGGGAGGATTGGGAATCAAGCGGCTGTGGTTTGTTTATGCTAAAATACTAAAACTTGTAACATCCTAGCAACCATCGCAAAGACGACTACAAAAAGCTCAAATGCCTACTTACCTGAGCAAAAATGAGACAGGATTTATCTTGTAGTGTCCTGATCCCCAGATCTTTAACCTAGTCACATATAAAAAGTTGTACGCATCAATGCTCTTCCAGGTTTTCATCTGAAAACCTGTCCATGTAGAACGATGTCTGCAGCACCAGATGGTCTGAGATATTGGGGAACTCAACAGATGGATAATATTCCAATTCATAGGAAAAATCCTTCTTTACTAGCATGTAAGGATCTAATCCCATCACAGAGAGCAACTTTCTGAAGGGATCTTGACCGTGCATTGGCCTCTAAACTGTGAAATTAGTTGGAGACGGTTTCACTCGCTCTTTACGTAACGGCAGTCAAATCGGTTTGCCTGACCACCACTTCGTTCACCAGAAGTAAACTTGCAAGCAAATGTCACATGACTGAATACAACCTATACACAGAACCAGTGCAGTCCAATTTTGTTATATTTGAATGAGATTCACGTATCAGGATGAGCTTGTGTTTCGAGAGAGTTCACACAGCTGAACATCATTTGGAACATCTGGATAAATTGATATGCAAGTGAATTAGAATCATCAGTTATTTTTAACACTCAAAACTAATTTTAAAGTGTTTGTAGTATAAGCTGTAATGCTCATGTCCCTGTTCTTCATGCTCAGTTTACTGCTTTAGACTGTTGACTGGTTTGACAT
The DNA here is from genome assembly GCF_027579695.1 of Neoarius graeffei. Classification (NCBI taxonomy): domain Eukaryota; kingdom Metazoa; phylum Chordata; class Actinopteri; order Siluriformes; family Ariidae; genus Neoarius; species Neoarius graeffei. Next base: position 81,116,658 of record NC_083582.1, on the reverse strand, counting down.
CCATCCATTATCCGTAAGCACTTATCCTGTGCAGGGTCACAGGCTGGAGCCTATCCCAGCTGACTATGAGCGAGAGGCGGGGTACCCCCTGGACAAGTCACCAGATCATCACAGGGCTGACACACACAACCATTCACGCCTATGATCAATTTAGAGTCACCAGTTAACCTAACCTGCATGTCTTTGGACTGTGGGGGAAACCGGAGCACCCGGAGGAAACCCACGCGGACACGGGGAGAACATGCAAACTCCGCACAGAAAGGCCCTCGCCGGCTGTACCATCCCCCAAATGGTTTGACATAATAAATCCTCATTCTGCCTCAACAAAAAATAATCTCGCACTCCAAATGCAAAACATGATCAAGAACATCATGTAAAAAAATCCTACAAAAATAAATTTGCGAACTATAACCATGAAAGTTTTAAACGACATATTGAACAAAATGAAAAACCTGAGAGCTCCTGGATAAAAATGTCAAGTTAAAGCACATTGTTCTCATTTATAAGAGCATTGTATTTGCAGACCTTTGGGATGAGATCTAATACCAGTTGAGTAACTGGAGAAAGTTCATCATGATCATTAGATCATGTTTAATTATTGACAAATCCAAAAATAGTGATTGCAGTTACACTAAGATTCATTGTCCAGCTTTCATCTGAGAATGTATGCTAATTTAGAGAGGGAGATTATCAGCTGATGTATATTTTATTGACATAAACCCCAATGAAGGCTTTTTTTAATATTAGAAAAATGCACCAAACTGGGATCCACACTGCGCCTCATTCATCAGTCTTTATTTTTTTTAAAATAAAGTCGAGTGTAAATGTTTGCATAAGCCGAACTGAGCTAAATTTCATGCTGTGTTTTATGAAAGTTTTCAGATGGACTGATTTTCCTTACTTGTATGAGTATGTTGATCACATCTACAGGGCAAAACGTTCCTGACGCAGCTCATTTGCATTTAGTGACACCCAAAACCCCCATAAAAGGTAAAGGGGAAAGAGAGCTGGGAGCACGAAATTAACAATAAGGTCCCGGTTCCATAGCACCAATAACTCTAACCCTACCTATAACTCCAGCTCTGACTCTCCCTCTGCCTGAGTTTAGTTCCAGTCTGGAGCAGAAACACCACAACTATAATCCCCACTATAATCTCACTCGGTCCCGACACTCAGGGAAATAAACACATGCAACTTAGGAATGGTCATGGAAGTTTTTCCCAAGTAGCAGCACATTATTCCAGGTCATACTGTACAGCTTGGACTCCAAAACCACCCATGCACACACTGCGGTGGCTGATAAAATACAGATAGGTTATGGATTACGGAAATATAATTTAAAAAAAAGATACAAAATATGGAGCAGTCACAGATTTTAATACGGATGCTAATAATTTACGGAATGGTCAGACGTTTCAGTATATTACAGTTTGGGTACCGACTTCATACGGATGATGCATCACGGATTAAAAAAAAAAATTAAGAAGTCTAAAACAAATGTTTGGACTGCTGAGGTTCGTAATTAAAATATCTTACCTGCATTTATATGTTTACTTTATTAATTTACTGTTGATATTTCACTGAAAATCACATCTCTGAGAATAAAGGATCCGTGCTTTGTGTTATATATATTTTTGTTATTTTCTGTGAATCCGTATTCCATGACTTCATGATGCAACAAGGATGTAGAAAGATGCCCGGGGAAAAACAGCACGCGCTCAGACAACGTCACATGGAAACAATGACCTGATTGGTCAGATGTTTTATGGGATCAGGTCCAGGTCTGGAAAAATGGCTCCAGAAGCAATCTCGCCGATACAGATAAACCCAGGCCTGGGCTATAGGGATCGATATCGGTCTGGTGTGAGCACCGACCACATACACTGCAGGGGACCTATTTATTTACAGTTGTAGTTATAGTTATTGGTATTGTGGGACTGGGCCTTTAGGGTAAAGGCTGAAAAATAGAAATGAGAAATTTTTTTGACTGTCTTTGACAATAATAATAGCATTATTATTATTATTATTATTATTATTAGTGAGAGCTAAAGCCTCTGTCAGCTGACTCCAAAGCTCTTCTATAAGTCGCTCAGGATAATGGCATCTGCTAAATGCTATAAATATAATAAAATTAAGCAGTTTAAACTCTATATATTCCAGATATAAAAGTGCAATAATCCCTTGTGTTGGTTGATTTTGTTGTTGTACATGATGACGATAAAGATCTACTTGACTCGAATTTGTCCACATGATGAGCGACTCTCTGTCTCACACCTCCTGTAACCGTGTGTGTGTGTGTGTGTGTGTAGGTGAACTCGTGGAGCGGCTCTATAGAGATCGGTGTGACGGCGCTGGACCCGGCCGCTCTCGACTTCCCAAGCAGTGCAACGGGGCTGAAGGGCGGCTCGTGGATCGTGTCTGGCTGCTCCGTGCTGAAGGACGGCCGCTCGGTGCTGGAGGAGTACGGGCGTGACCTGGACCAGCTGGGCGAGGGCGACCGCGTTGGGATCCAGCGGAACGGTCGGGGAGAGCTGCACCTGTGGGTGAACGGGCAGGACTGCGGTCCGGCGGCCAGCGGCCTGCCCTCGCGACTGTGGGCTGTCGTGGACCTCTACGGCAAATGCACTCAGGTCACTGTGGTCAGCTGTGAGCCTCCGCCGGACACAGAGACTGAAGATCGGGAGGAGGTACAGGAAGGAGAAGCCAACAGGGCGGGGTCTGCGTCTCCAGCTGCTCTCATGCCGGATCATGAGGACCGCTCAGGGGGCGTGGTTTTACCCGCGGTTCCTGCTATAGCTGCTGTGATGAACAACTCGGCTGAGGACGGTACTCACACACAACGTTTTAAAACAAATGTAAAATGATTTAACATGGAATATATTCTCTCTGATTTTATTTTTGTCCTCAGCGCATGAAGTTACACGAGGACATGGGCACGGCCGACCGGACAAATTCCCAAATAACTTCGATCCAGATACTGGTATTTATTCTTAAATCAGCTGAAATGACATGGTGCTTACTTTTGTTGTATATGGTGTGGATATTGGTGGCTATGAAATGAAATGCTGACCTTAAAGCAGTTATACCAAATACAGAGATGCCAACAGACACGATTTGGGCGTAGCAGCTATGGATTTGAAGCACAGTTACAGTGCTACCTGTAGACCTGAATGTAATGTTTTTTTCCAACCGGTTTTGCCCATGTATTGATCAAATCAACATATTTTTAGTGTTCGGACTGTTCCGCATGTCATTATTTACGCTGATTCGGATAATTCTGGGAATTATCGGAGTTCAAGCCAAACATGAAGACCAAGACTGTGAGCAGCCTGCTCACACACAAGCAGGTCATGATTGCCAAAGGTTCAGTGTGCCACCACCAGTCATACAACAGGAGTGCGCTGGAGAAAGCAAAGTCAGCTACATACAACAAATTATCTCGGTAACTTCAGCATGTTCAGTTTAATTAAATGTTGTATGGATGGCTATCTTTCAGTATTGGCTTTATTAAGTTAAGTACAGTATTAGACTGGTGCACAGTTCAGGAAGTAAAATACAGTATTAATTTTGTTGTTATTGAAAGACCTAGACACAAATCTTTTGTCTTTTACTCTGGCTTTTGTTGTCGATCATGATGAAACTACTGAAACACTGTGCTACAGTACAAGCTCAGTTATCTGAACATCCTCTTAGTTAGCCAAACTTTCCCCCAGAGAGTTTGGGTAATTGAGCTTATACTGTACAGTAAACCCTGCATTTACTTTCCTCAAAAAGTAGCTCAAAATGGCCTAGATTTCATCTCTGAGCTTCCCTGAAATTTGGTTTCTGAGGGCCTCGGCAGCCCCCGGACCCCTGGCCTAATAGGAACCTCACTGCGCTTGGAGATGCTACTCTTTTTCATTTGTCACTGTTGGCATCTCTGCTAATATTTAATATTTTAAAATGAGCAATTGTTCACCCGATTAAGCAAATCCATTCGCTTTGAGAATATATATATTTTTTTCTCCTGTTAAATAATTAACCGTCGTTAGGTTTAATATTCTGTAACATGTGAAAGCTAAAGCTATCTTTGTACAATTCAGACTTCTTTTTTTTTTCTTAATCCTTATTATTCTGCTTAATATTTTAATCATTAAGTTGCGAAGTCAATAGCTGAAGGATTTGTTAATCAGACATGTTGGAGACCAAACGATTTAATTACACTTTCCTTTTCGTTCATGTTGTACGTTATAAGCTGAAAATCTACATGTAAGCACAATGAGACAGAAATAATGCAGTAAATGTGTCAACAGAGTTTAGATGGTACATGATTTGAGCTCATAATTGATTGCATGAGCATGAAGACTAACAGATATAGAAATAATTACAAAAAACTCTGAGGTGTGCTGCTTTACGGAAGAAAAAAAAAGTCAATGATGGTGTGATGTGATAAATCGGAGCTACTGGTGCCATTTTTAAGATAATATTTAATATTCCAATACAGAACAACTTGGAATGTCTTATTAAGGAAAGTATGACATTTTATATTTTAAAATGAACCCTTCCTTGTGGTGAGCTGGTGAAATAACAAGACATCATACACTCTTCCGTAATTTTCCTCAATTTGCATATTTGAACCTGATTGGCTCTTGCATTTTATGATGTGTTGATAAATTATTAGAATTATGTTAGGAATGAACTGATTGATTTATTTTGTCCTGCCATGAGGCCGATGCGCTGTTTCCATGGCGTGGCGTCCATCATCCACAATTCAGTTAAATCGTATCTCCTCCGTCAGTTCTCCACGGATTTCTGTTCCGATTGTTTTGTTTGAAAGAACTCGTCACTCCGCACAAAACGTGGTCATTGTTTTGTCTAATTATTTGCTAACGAGTTACTAATTAGGCCAAATTAACACATTTTCCAGGTCTCTCACTAGAACTGTATCTCCTCTCTCAGTTCTGATTGATGTTTTGGGTCGATCTTCCCTCGGGGAACAAAACTTGGTTGATTGTTTGTTGATTTTCCTGTTGTAAACAATTTGTTTACAACTTTATTTTCAGTTAAATCGTGTATCCTCCCTCCCTCAGTTCTCAATAGATTTCAGTTCTGATTGTTTCGTTTGAAAGAACTCGACCTTCTGCACAACACTTGGTTGTTGTATTGTCAAATTTTTTTTTTGCTAACAAACTGCTAATTAGGTCAACTTAACGAGTTTTGGGACTTCTGACTAGAATTGTATCTCCTCTCTCATTTCACACCTGATTTCAGTTCTGATGGATGTTTTGGGTCGATTTTCCCTCGGGGAACAAAACTGAGTCCTTTGTTGATGTTTCTGTTGTAAACCGTTAGTGGTGGAGGTCGGTCCTCTCTCTCTCACATCGTCACATTTCAGTTCTGTTTGATGTTTTGGTCGTCATGGTTGTTTTGATGGCAGGACAGATGAGATACTACGCCCTTGACGTTCTGGGTTCTTCTCTCTCCTGCTCCAGTCCTCACGGAGCACCAGTTATTTGACGTGTTTAACAACGCCATCGTGTCACTGTATCGTTCGGAGGACGAGGGCGGAGAGGACTCGGGTTTAGGAGGAGCAGGTGGTTCAGGAGGAAGTTCAGACTCCTCCAGAGGAGGGACAGGAAGCAGTAATGGATCCCGGGGAGCAGGAGGACCTGAGAACGGTGTCGGAGGTCGTGCAGAGGGCGGGGGTGGCAACAATAACAGCCCGTCAGGAAACGGAGGAGGAGGCAGTGGGGCGGGGACGGCGGTAAGCAACAGTGGGATGACCACCAATGATGCGCTGCTGTTCCATGAGAAGTGTGGCACGCTGATTAAACTGAGCAACAATAACAAGACGGCTGAGAGGAGGAGACCGCTGGATGAGTTCAACAACGGCGTGGTCATGACCAACCGCCCACTCAGGCACAACGAGATGTTCGAGGTGTGTGTGTGTGTGTGTGGTGATAACATATCGTAGAGCAATTTAAATGCATTGTTAAAGGAGAACTATTTTCAACTGCATTTTACTTTTCATATATTTTTTAAAACGTGGTAATGTATTTCAGAATAAATATTTATTATTATAAATTCTCACGAAAAAATCAGCAAAAATATGGTCTGTAAGTTTACATGGGAGAAGGGAAAAACTTCTCCTTGATATAAATATTGAGAATTAATGGTGCCCTTGTATAGAATTTGTGCAAACGATTGTAAAGACGAGCTTTTTTTTTTTTTTAAATAGTAAAAAAATCATTATGATATGGTTTTCTTGAATAAAGCGTTTTGTCTCATGTACATGGCAAATCTGTTAACGGTCCTGATAGACCACCTGAAAAGAATACAAATGAATACGAAGCATTAAAGGTTCTGAGTGCAAAGTTGAATTCTGGGTAAAATGTTCTGTTTCTCTTGCTGTTGGAGTTTTGAGATGTTTCGCTCCTGCACGCACCGCGTATCCCGTGTGTAACTGTTTTGCCGAGATTAAAAAGTGTCCCAGAAAAGCACAGGGAGGCTTCAACATATTATATTTTCATTCTGTCATTGGTGTTTTGAACTACATTTCATGGTAAAATCCAGCTTTTAGGGTTTCACTGCATATTGTATTCATTTTGATAAATTTCCCAAAGGGTGTCGGTATATCTCAAGATGAAAACATACACAAATATAAGAATTCTCCAGCTCTGTTAATAAGAGCTAATACATTAACACTGGTTGTTTTTGCCTTACTGTGTATTAGATTCGTATCGATAAACTGGTGGATAAATGGTCCGGATCTATTGAGATCGGAGTGACGACCCACAACCCGAACAATCTGGACTATCCTGCAACGATGACCAACTTGCGCTCAGGTCTGTTTATAGCGACAGTGGGATAAAGAGCGCTCAAAAGGTCTTGTTCAATGTTTAATGTTGGTGTTTATCTATGTTTTCAGGCACCATCATGATGAGCGGCTGTGGGATTTTGACCAATGGCAAGGGCACACGTAGGGAGTACTGTGAATTCAGCCTGGACGAGCTCCAGGTAACATTTCTGCTCTCTCACACGCATCCAGCTCACTCTAAATGTGTGATTTGTTGTTGTTGTTGTTTATCTGTAGGAAGGGGATCATATCGGGTTGATGAGGAAAGCCAGTGGTGCTTTACACTTCTACATCAATGGCATAGATCAAGGTGAGCAACCCTTCTTTATTCACTTTGATATTCATCAATATGGAACACACTTTTATTCAGAGCGACTCAGAAGTGATGCAGAATTCAGTCTGAAGAATAGAGGTGTCTAAAGTGGTACAAATATTTTATTCCGTGTCAAACTTGGGGCATTATAAGTGAAAAGAAAACAATACCTGCTTAAAAATGCCTTAGTTATGTCCTGACTCCTTATTACTTTTATTCTCTCCACATTCACTGGATCTGAGCAATTGTGTGCTCTGATTGGCTACTCTACTACTAGGATATCAGCTCATTATATCGTGAGTAGAGAAAACAAAATGGTAGAGCACATCAAGTCAGATAGATCACTTTATCAGGTATTTAAAAGAAACAGAAATGGCTGAAAGAATATAGTTGTTTGTTTCTTTCCCCCCAATATCTCCTGTTTCACACTCCAGCCCAGTTAGTGGCAGTAATGCACCTTTAAGTTGGTTTACCAACTGCCAAAAAACCTTAAAGAGGAAGAAGACAGCCCCCCAAAAAAAGCAATAAAATATGGAATAAAAGTATTATTTTTCAAGAATTATTATCGCATTTTTCACAAATTGCTCCTGTCATTTCGCTGGTTTGTTTACATTCTAAGCAGAAATGATTTTGTTGGACGTTTTGTATAAAGTTTTTATTTATTGAATTTGCTAAAAATAAAAATGCTGTTTCTCAAAATTCAGTGAATGTGGAGAGAATAAAACGGTTATTCCACTCAGTCTTGTAACATTCAGTGCTACGAGCCTCGTCGCCTATCAGCTCATGTACGACTCGATTTCGTGGAATAACTGTTAAACGTATTTCTTTGGTCCAAGTCCATAACGAACCACTTTTGTAGTGTGATGCAGCATAATTGTAAATAATAAATATCAGATGCAGCGTTTTTCCTACAAGAATGTCTCATCCATCTTCTTGATCATAATTAAAAATTTTGCTCTTATTGATTGTGTGTGTGTGTGTGTGTGTGTGTGTGTGTGTGTGTGTGTGTGTGTGCGCGCGATATTTTCAGGCGTGGCTGCTAACCAGACCCCGGGTGTGGTGTACGGTGTCGTGGACCTCTACGGCATGGCAGTAAAAGTCACCATTGTCCACAATCACAACCACAGCGACCGTTTACGCCGCAACAACGCCATCATGAGAGCTCTGTCACCTGATGTAGGCCGATCCCGACCCGCCCTCTCGCTCACTCCCGACCCTGAAGCCCCGGACCGGCTACTCTTCCACCCCAACTGCGGGCAGAAAGCAGCCATCATCGGCGACGGCAGGACGGCACTGCGGCCTCAGTGAGGAAACGTTTGGGGTTTTTTTCGAAACAGACCGCACTTAAAATATAATGTTTAATAATTGATCATTTCCTTCTGATCTGGCACAGTGCGACAGACGACTTTAATCACGGAGTCGTGCTCAGCAACCGCCCGCTGCACTCCAACGAAGTGTTCCAGGTGCGCATCGACAAAATGGTGGACAAGTGGGCGGGGTCTATTGAGATTGGCGTTACTACGCATAACCCCGCCTACCTACAGCTGCCATCCACCATGACCAACCTGCGCTCAGGTACACTTTTTGCACTGAGTTTAAGGAGATATTTTTATATTTTATAGAGGAATGTCCTGAAACTTTACACATCGACCCACCTGTAGCGTGTATCTGTTTCTCCTCACCACCTCTTCTCTCTCGCAGGGACGTGGATGATGACGGGGAACGGCGTAATGCACAACGGAACCACAATACTAGATGAGTACGGACACAACCTGGACCGACTCAAAGTACGCTTTCACTTGGAAAATCACCAGTTAATAATTCTTAAATGTGACTTTTATTATTGTTAGCTCCTCTGTCCATGAGGCCGATGCGCTGTTTCCATGGCGTGGCGTCCGTCGTCCACAATTCAGTTAAATCATATCTCCTCCGTCAGTTCTCCACGGATTTCCGTTCTGATTGTTTTGTTTGAAGGAACTCATCACTCTGCACAAAACTTGGTGGTTGTTTTCTCTAATTTTTTGCTAACGAGTTACTAATTAGGCCAAATTAATGAATTTTCCAGGCCTCTCACTAGAATTGTATCTCATTTCTCATCCAATTCCAGTTCTGATGGATGTTTTGGGTCGATTTTCCCTCGGGGAACAAAATTGAGTCCTTTGTTGATGTTCCTGTTGTAAACCGTTAGTGGTGGAGGTCGGTCCTCTCTCTCTCACATCGTCACATTTCAGTTCTGTTTGGCATTTTGGTCATCAGGGTTGTTTTGATGGCAGGACAGATGAGAGACTACGCCCTTGATGTTCTGTTTATTTTATTTTATATGTAGCGTGCTATTTAAATGTGTGCTTGAATAAGCTGGTTGATAATCACTGTTGTTGTTATTAATTTTATTACTGTGTGTGTACCAGGCTGGAGACACTGTTGGTGTGGTGCGGAAGGATGATGGCAGCCTGCACTTCTTTGTGAACGGTGTTCCTCAGGGGCCAGCAGCCTGGAACGTGCCACCCAGTGTTTATGCCGTAGTGGACCTGTACGGTCAGGCGGCTCAGGCAACCATCATGGACGACATGGGTGAGAGAGGACAGGGAGAGGAGAGAACAGCTGATCAATCAAAACACACACACACACACACACTGGGGAGTATTGTGCTTTTTAAAAAATATCTTTCTCTCTCTTGTCCAGCCGATCTTCCTCCTCTCCCAGATGATAGCTCGGAGGGTCCGATCGCCATGTCCCCCGGCAGCCCGTGTTCTGTCACTGGGGTCAGTGCAGCCAGCGACCTGCGCTTCCATCAGCTGCATGGCACCAACGCCGTAATCACCAACGGTGGCCGCACAGCGCTCCGTCAGAACTGCCGCAGCGAATTCAACGACGCCATCGTCATCTCCAACAGGTGTGTTTTAACAGGGGTGCCAACATTTACGGTTTAGCTGTAGACATGTTGCTATGGTATGTAAGGCACTGGTCAGACTGAGCATGAATAATATTCACTGAAGGGGAAAGGACACAGGAGGTGAAGGGCATATTTGCTTCTGGAATCGGTTCCTTTCAGTTTGCGCCAGTTTTATCGAGGGGAATTTTCTGGGGTTGCAGTTCAGGATCAAACAGATGGAAATTCCAGCTTGTTTCAGAGAGTCATGTCATTTGATTCAACTCACCAAGAAGAGTCGACTCTCTTCAGCTTCCAAATGGTTTGTTTTGGTGAATGATGAATCACTCACAGAATGAACTGTCTATTATTTATGCTGTGAGCATGGAGTCGTCTGGAGCTACAGATATACGCTAGGGTTTATGGTATCAGCTTTCAGGCTTTCTCATCTGCTACAGAACATTCTGTATAGAAACTGTGTGTGTTGACAGGTGCCTTCGCGATGGTGAGTTGTTTGAGATTGTGATTCAGAAGATGGTGGACCGCTGGTCAGGCTCAATAGAGGCAGGTGAGTTGATTTGGTGTAATAATACAATAAAAACTCATGCCATTCTATAAAATACAACACGACACCTCTTGGCAGCCATCTTGGCACTCTTTCTCCAAAAATGATACAGCACTTTAAATAACACCTTACCATGGCTTTCCCCAAAGCGTGGATACACGGTGCTCCACCACACTGTGCGATGTCACTTGCACACCAAAAAAAAAAAAATCAATACCATAAATTCAACAATGCAGAGTACTTTCTGCACCTAAATATCTCCTATTCCCCTCTGAAAATGAGTAATAACTATAGAAATAGGAAGATATTATAATCTATAGGTCTAGACTATCCTGGTACTCAACTCATCTCATCCATTCATTATCTGTAGCCGCTTTATCCTGTTCTACAGGGTCGCAGGCGAGCTGGATCCTATCCCAGCTGACTACGGGCGAAAGGCGGGGTTCACCCTGGACAAGTCGCCAGGTCATCACAGGGCTGACACATAGACACAGACAACCATTCACACTCACATTCACACCTACGCTCAATTTAGAGTCACCAGTTAACCTAACCTGCATGTCTTTGGACTGTGGGGGAAACCGGAGCACCCGGAGGAAACCCACGCGGACACGGGGAGAACATGCAAACTCCGCACAGAAAGGCCCTCGCCGGCCCCGGGGCTCGAACCCGGACCTTCTTGCTGTGAGGCGACAGCGCTAACCACTACACCACCGTGCCGCCCTGGTACTCAACTCAGAAGTTGATGAGTTGAAGGATGAGATTTTCTCATCTCTCATTTTCCCTTTCTGGTTGAGAGTACGTCGTGCGTATTCTGGCTGCCGCTTCTCACCGGAGCTTTTTTATTTTATTTTCTCTCTTTTTTTTTTTTTTTTTTTTTTATTTATTTGTTTTTTTATTTTTTTTTATTTTTACTTTTTTCTTTTTTTTGTGTGTTTGTGTAGTTTGATGTTTGAGTGTTTTTGTCCGCTGGTTGTGGTGTAGCTCCGGACCCAGTTTTGGGCGTTGGTTCCCTCCAGGCCTTGGTTCGCCGTGGGTGATGCCTGTGCTCCCAGCTATGGACTGCAGTGAGCTCGTTGCTCATTTTAACATCGTGGTTGTCCAGCACTCTGTGCTTTTAATGCTTGGTGTGATGTTCCGAGCGATGTTGCTCGGTGGCGTCGCGGCAGCTGTGCAGGCGGTTTGGGACATACCAGCGCTCTGCGTGGCGGTGCTTCTGTGCTAGCTTTGTGGATCCATGGCGTGGTGTTCGAATGATGTTGCTGGCGGCGGCGCGGCAGCTGTGCTGGCGGTGTGGGACTTGTTTTCGTGTGCCTTTTGGTCGGACTGTGGCTGCTACACCACTGGAATGACATCCTGACCCCTATTTGGTGGACTTTTTTTTTTTTTTTTTTCTTCTGTCTATAATTGTAAAGCGACCTTGGGTTTTTAGAAAGGCGCTATATAAACTCAACCTATTTATTATTATTATTATTATTATTATTAGAAGTGAAAATAAAGGGTTTCGTTGCATGCATGGACATTCACAACCATACATAAAACCACGTTCTAGATGTTGGTTGCTCGATGGCGCTGTTGCGTGGTTTCACCGCAGTTCTATTCCTGGCACTATACTGTAGGCTTTTGTATGTGACTTTTGCCTGTTGGGTTGCAGGTCTGTAGTTGACCGCCGTATTGCTAATATTCTAATTTCAGCTGCTGTATTGTTCAATATTGTGCTTTTTTTTTTTTTTTGTGCAGTAAAATTAAATATTTCTCTGAATTGACAGTTTCTAGTATTTTCAAATCTAATTCTGCCCCTTGCATATTTAAAAAAAAAAAATCTAATTTAATAATGTTGAATTGTGCCAAAATCAGCCCTAGATGCCACCAGAATGCTCCATTTGAAGTTTCTAATTTAAAAATTTTCCAGGGCAGCATGTCCCCGGAACGCTCCCTCTAGCAGCCAGGGCTGAGCTGACCAGCCTTACGGGCCGCACTCCGCATCAGTAGCACTGCTCTGATGATTTTTTTTTTTTCCTGGGGAAAGCCCTGCTTACTAAGATGAGTTGGTTTTTCCTTTTAATCTGGAGAGGTCAGAAGTAAGATATTATTAGAAAATTTTCACAAAATATATTGTATATAAATATAGGTGCTTTTTAAATTAAATGTTTGAAAAAAAATTTAATTTCCAAATTAAAGAGAAAAGTGTAATGCATGTAACTACAGTGGAGCGCTGTTAGAACACGGTAGATGGGATCCAAGGAATTCGACTGTGTTATGTGTGAATCTGTTTTATAACGGTGTGGAAAATCTGGCATGGCTCGAGTAGAAAACATTCTAGAAGATTTAATTTTCAGGTAAACCAGTTCCCTGAAGATATCTGAAGAAACTGCAAAAACTACGATTGATTGTTTTTACCATGATGATAACTCTTTTGAATACTCAATTCTGCAGGGCTGGACATTAACTTTTTTTAATCCACTCGTCCAGTCGGACAAGTCAAGTCAACTTTGTCAAATATGCTCTACATGCTCGACATACAGCACAGATGAAATGTCAGTCCTCTCTGACCCACGGTGCAAACTGGCAATGCAATAAATAAAAATAGAATAATTGAAATAAACAATATAAGCAGTATAAACACTCTAGATAAGAACTAGACAAAGACTAAACACTCATATACATACATACACACACACACACACACACACACACACACACACACACACACACACAAGCAGTCAGATTTTTCACTCGTCCTGACCATAACCTTTTTATTCCTCTGTATTTGCTCATTACACGAAAGTGATTCACAAAGTTTATCAAAAAGTAGGTATAGTTATGATCATTATACATTTAATGATTTATAATTTTTCAATAAAACTCAAACTTTAACTGCAACAATAAACAGAAATGATCCAAAGCCCCATTGTGGTGTGTGTTTTCTAACCCATTACCTGATCTGCAGTTTTAAGAGTTAGACTCACCCAAATTCAAAGATTCTGGAGGAAATAAAGTTAAATCCCTGATTAATCCAGTAAAACTTGAAGAATAAATTAATTTAAAGAAATGAAACTGAAAGAAAATGAGTTGGACATGATGAGGGGGACAGAATCGTGCTGTGAGTGAAAACAAACCGTGAGTGAGTTCGGCACTGTCGTAAAATTCCCCCGAAATATTTTATGGTATTTGTGATGGTTAATGTGAACCATACAAAAGAAAACTACAATAAAAAGTCCAAATGAAATGAAAATTCAACACATTTAATTTATTGAGGTGTTTGATCGCCATTTTTCCGATTTCGATGAAGTCTAATAATCTATAATTAGATATTACGCTGTGGTTATTTTTACACACACACACCTGCTGTACTCGGCTTCCCCGGAATTTCGTAAACGATAACACGGCCGGATCACTGAGGGAATTGAACTGGTTTTGTTGGAACTTTATTGATGGAGCTCTTGAATAATTACTATAAAAATGCTGATTTTCAACAAATGTTCAACTCGTCTTGTCAGGCAGGCAAATGTGGATTTGACTTGTCCGGACCAAACGTTTGATTGTCCCGGACAGTCAAACTTCTGTTAATGTCGAGCCTTGTTCTGATTGGTCAGTTGCTGCATTCTACTTTCATTTCTGTATAACAGACCCTTGCTATGAACCATGTCATTATCAGAAACAATAAAATAATTTTTAAATCAATATTTTGTGCCAAATTGATGCCTTTTGTAAGTAGCCGTATGATAAGCGGGATAATGTACAGCGAGTCAGTCATTGTTGCGAAATAAGCCCTCTTCAGAGTGATTCGAGACGCCTCTGCTGCACATCCTGCATCACGCTGATGGGGTTTATTTTGTGATGATGACCAGCTCGCTGTAGATTAGCACTTATCAACTGTCACCATATTTAAAAAAACAGTCTGCAGAAATCAACAGGGATTGCAAAAATAACCCCTGAATATTTAAGATTTGTTAATTAATTTGCATGAATAATCAAATCAATTAAAAGTGGATTGTGAATGAGAAGGCTAAAACAAATATTCTGTATTAGTGGGGTTTTTTTATGTAATGTGAGAAACATGAACATTTAACATCTAATGATTATTCCCTGTTGCAGTCACAGTAACGAAGTTACATGACATAAATTCATTATTAAATTCCTTAAAATAAAAGCGCAAGATGCTTGAAATGTGCAGATTTGCAAATTGATCTTTTTCTGCCTGTGTGTGTGAACACTACTCACTCCATGTAGGAGCTGGAGATCATTAATCTTGAATTAAATGCAGTATGAGCACTTGCTTCCAGGATGTATAAAGTACTGGAGTGGAGCATTCAGTCATGTGTGTCCTGTCTATACATCAGTGGTAAAAAAAAAATAATGTGAAGAAGTGATTATTAAAAAGGAGATGACGGTGTATGATGGAAGCGTTTGAGGTGAATATTTTGTTTTTGTGTTTTAGGAGTGACTGCGATCAGACCAGAGGAACTGGAGTTCCCCAACACTATGACTGATATCGATTACGATACCTGGATGCTGAGGTGTGTCACATTAGGCACTCTGTACAGGACTGGAAGGGCGGCCGTTTTGTTGGAGTTTATAATTTACCTGTGTGATATTATTATTTTATTTTTGTAATATTATTTTTCAGTATTTAGTAACCACTAATATAAATTAACTTTCATGAATTAGAGTCCACATGTTCTTTTGTACCCATCTTAAAGCTAAATGGCCTTTTGATTTCATCATATTGGTGAAATTTAGTTCCCTCTGAAATGTGGTCATTGTGATGTATACATGGGGGCAAGTTTTCTGGCATGTGCCGGAAGCTCTGTTTTTTTCGGTTCTGAAAAAGTAATTTTTCCAAATCGTGTAAATCCGTTGAGATTTTCGGGGGGGGGGTATAGGGGTGGCCCTCTCACTGTCTCTCTCTCAGCGTATTACTGGGTTACCGCGGTACAGTCTCTGCACGAGACAAATCTTTTCATCTCATCTTCGCCACAAACCTCATTCAGTTTATCCGCTGCTCACCGACAAGCGGTCCTGACTAGCCCGTTGTTTCACGGTGTTATACATGTGTGATATGTTTCACGCACGTAGCACGTTGTTCGACCAAATCAACACCGCTATTCCCATGAGTCGCTGTTTCTTTTGGTGCAAGTTAGAACGGTGCTTTTGATTGGCTCACTGTTAACTGCCGTCCAATGAAACTTCAGCTTTTATAATAAGTAGGGATCGACCGATATATGTTTTTCAGGGCCGATACCGATTATTATGGAATTGGGATGCCGATAACCAATAAATGTAAACATTATAATTCACATGAAATTAAACATAGCACACACTGACACAGACCTTCATATCCATGAAATGTATGTTTAATTGTAAAATTGAACATGAAATTTTGTGCAGGGAGATGCCAGCAGCATTTGTACAATAAAGTCAAACATTAGTTAGAATAAAATGAGAAATAAAATAATAATAAAATATTCACCAATAAATAAAATAAATCACTCCCTACTATATTACAGCTCACCATTTTCAGTGGAAAATAAATGAAAATACACTCTGGATTCTTTTACACTAAGAACTAAGTAAGACTTACCAACTTCAAGTAGTTTTTAAATAACAAATCAAGTGTCGGGAGCTGCCTGCAGCATTTTTTAAAAAGTTAAATCAAACAAAGTCGGCTATCGCTCCCTATTATGTAACAACTTAACAAGTAACCGTCTACATTCTAATGCTTTTAATGCCCAAGCCTAATATTCCCAATTTAGGAGGATTATATTGTAGTGAAGGAAGCACAGTTGCTCTGCATGTTGTCTATTAAGGCGGTTTTTGTTTTTTGTATAAATTGCCGCGGCTCTGCTCCTTTAAGAGTATGTCGCTTTCCGAATCAGTAGCACTAGCGAGGAGAATCACTTGCGCAAGAATTATAAATACTAGTGGAGTACATTACAGCGCAATGTGAAGTAGCATAAGAACATTTAAGTCAAGAGTTTAATTGATGTATTTCGTTCATTACCGTTTATCCAAGCAAGTGTGCATCCACGACACAATTAATTACTGAGCCCACAACAAGCGTCCTGACAAACTCCGGCCTACAGTATTACACAGCCTGCTAGCACCATATCACACCTGGCGTGTTTAAATGTTCAAATAGCGCTTTATAAAGTTACCTAACATATACAAGTGCAATGCGCTTTTTGAGCACGAGTCACGGCATGAAGTTTACTCATCACCATAACAAATAGCCAGTAGGCTTGTGCTAGCCTACAGAACACAAACACTACATTTTATTTCGTCTTCCCTTGACCACCTCTCTGTATGGCTGTCATTCTACTGTTCGAGTAGAACTACTGACACCTTCACAACGTTTCCAGACGGGGATTTAAAAATGACTGCAGCCTACGTTATGCTGGGGACTGCTTACTATGGACAACATTACATGTAGTTTCAGCGAGACTAGTTGGTTGTAGGCTAATTCAAGTGCTTCCTTCCGTAAGCTAAGTTTGCCTGGCTACACAGATGCAAATGGACAATTTTAACGAGTAGTAGATGAAGAATGTAAACATATAATGATGTTGTGCTTTTGCAACTTGTGTGTTTGTGACTTATTGCGGCAAAAGCAGCGTGTCCTTACCTTGAAGTGGGATCTGCTTCTGCCCGAGTGCCCGTACGGCCGCCTTGAAACAGTTCAGTGTTTAGCTACGCGTGTCGATTGGCTGTATCTCTTGTGCCAAACAAATCAGATGTTGTGGTGGGCGGGACCGTGTTCTTGAACTCAGAGAGGCGAGTGCAGGAAAGGACGTGCAGTGACAGTCGCGTTAGGAACGAAATGGCTGCAAAAAGGCATGTTATCAGCATATCGGTGGAAATTATGGCCGATACCGATAACCCTAAAAATGCAGAATATCGGCCCGATATATCGGCCAGGCCGATTATCGGTCATCCCCTAATATTAAGCCTTATTTCGCTTCCCTCCCTTGCGACAGATCCACGTGCTTTGCTTCTGGTTGCTTATCAAAATATGTCAAAATGAAGTTTTTATCGGAAGGCTCCAGTACAAAAGAATTAGAAAAGACGTCTAGAAATAAATGGAGATGGGCATGGTTAAGCGAATGTGACAAAAACGGTGACAAATGGGGAATATGGCTGAGAAAACCGGACGTCCCGGGAGTTGTGTATTGTGACTGCTGTTCAAAGACTAAGTCCGGCTCCAGCGGGAAGAAGGGACTTAAAAGTCACGCCTATGAGACTAATCATTTTTCTGATTTTTGTGCTATGTAGTGAATTCAAAACATTTATTGGTGATTTAAGTTGTCATCTGATATTGAAATGCAATGTGCTTTCTTCTAGAATTGAAATTATTCATCACAAGTATCTGCTTTTATAAACTTTTTTTTTTACATTTGATTACCTCTCATCTCATTATCTGTAGCCGCTTTATCCTGTTCTACAGGGTCGCAGGCAAGCTGGAGCCTATCCCAGCTGACTACGGGCGAAAGGCGGGGTTCACCCTGGACAAGTCGCCAGGTCATCACAGGGCTGACACATAGACACAGACTGATTACCTTTCAATTATTAAATAAAAGTAAGGTAGGTCTTGAAATAAGTTTGTTAGCTTTATCATCGTTTCTAATGTGGTTGTTAGGTTGAAAACTCATTTGTTGTCAGTAATGGATTATAAAATATAGATATTTTTGTATATGGAAAAAGCTGAATCTTATTTGCTAAAATCCAGGAGTTTCTGAGGACATAGACATGTGGCCCCTTATTTTAACTCAAGCTGTGTCTATAGTGTAAAAAAGGTATCACAGCAAAAGCAGATTAAAAATGGTTGTTTCAAGATTTAAATTAGTAGTTGCTAGATGTTTTGAAATATCAAGGCTTGTACTTGAAATATTATTTCAGATGAATTGATGAAATTTATTAAACATTTGATGTGAATATGCAAATCATATAACTATTAATATTATAAATGTTTGCATGAGAGACAACCATTTTAACTTGTAATTAAAAAATTTTTTCTAGCCCTAACGGGGGCTCACCCCCCTTTATAGCCCCCCGCGTGGCTGCGCCATGCACGTCTGACACTGTCAGACTTTTCAGGGTTTTGAAAATTTTATACTTGCACACATGCATATCTGTTTATTTCTGTAATATCTCACAAAATATCAGGCCATTCTGTGGTTGGGAAGTTATTTAATTTGAGGGAATTAAAGCAAATAATGTGCATGAAATCGCTCGCTTGGCGCAGTCAAGCAGACAGAGGAAGTCCGTGTGCGCATGCGCAGGTTTACCTTCTTTTGGGTTTTACGGCAGCTGGCATCCACAGTGTTGCATTACTGCCATCTACAGGTTTCCCTTTGAGCATGCACTGACAGTTCCATCATTCTGTCGCTAAACGAACAGCTGATCACACCGAGGTGCTCGCTGAGCGCCCATATTTATTAGTTTGGTCCTGCGTTTCCTTTCCTTCGTATATAACATAACGTCTTTTCTTCTCGCTTTCCGTTACTGTAATTTGTCTTTCACGTTTCATTCGCACACTCACGTCCTCCATTTTTCTCTCCTGTTTCAAATTTGTATCCCACAATGCCTTGCGTGAACGGGGAAAGCCCACCACGTGATGCATGACGTAGTATCTTGAATTGGGTCATGGTGAAGCAGGAAAAAATAGAGAATTTAGGGCCAGGTGGAGATAAATTCATTAATTGTTCTATTTAAAAAAAAAAAAACTAATAAAATTGGAAGTCTGTGATTTGAATTCAGTAGCTTTCGGTCACTAAACAAAAATAATTGGGTGTCAGGAAAATTCTTTTTATGACCTACACTTGAAAAATTTTAAAGGCAGTCTACATTTAATGGCACTTCTCTTGTCCTCCTCCTCAGTGCTTGCTGTATTTCTGCTGCACTGCACATCATTTTTTTCAGTTTTATATAAATGTCACGGTGAACTGTGTATCCTATAAATTTTGTAGTTCTCTGAAGTTTTTGGGAATGTCGGAGAACATTGGTCCTGTCGTACAGCTCCTCATGTCTCTTCCCTCTCTTTTGTCCCCTGTTCTAGCGGCACAGCCATCATGCAGGACGGGAATACCATGAGGAATAACTATGGATGTGATCTGGACTCCCTGGGGACGGGCTCCAGGATTGGAATGATGCGTTCAGCCTCCGGAGATCTCCACTACTACATAAACGGTGTGGACCAGGGCGTGGCCTGTACCGGATTACCACCTGGTAAACCATCGCATTTACACACACCAGCCACACTGGCCTCTGTTAAAGCTGTTATTACAGCTTTATTTTTAATTTGGTCAAAATGTCCTCCTGTATTTCTCATTATCTCTTGCTGTATATTTCTGCCTGTCTCGGTCATTCCATCTTGCCCTG